>NC_084503.1:40134854-40398015 GCF_024500385.1 Phyllopteryx taeniolatus
GACAGTGTGGGTGTCATTTTCTAAGCGAGAAGAACAAAAAAAGTACAAATAGGCAAGCACACATACGTGACATATAATCAATAAGTACACTCTACAAAGCTAATCTAATTACAACATTCAAGATGGTTCACTCCATTCAATTCCACTTTAAACAAATGCACAAAGTAAGGCCACTTGTCATTCAGTCTCTTTGAGAGAAAGGAGGGAAACAAGCATGCAATGCTGCACATAGCAATATTTCAAGGCCAGAAAATTTAGTATCGCGGTCTGTGTTAAAGGTTTTTTGTACTACATTCCGTGTGCCGCATAAACGGACGTTGTTGGCAGTCCACAAATGGCCCACGGAGTGTAGTTTGGACACCACTGGTATGGACAAACAACAACTCACAGTCACACATGAGAAATGTTCCCCTTCTTTCCCAAGGGCACGCCAACGAACCATTTCTGATCTGAAGCTCAGGGGTCGGGAACCCCCCTGATCTTTTGTTTTTGTTTTTGTGGTTGTCAATGTCAAAGACCCCTAATGATGACGACAAACAATGGACTTCGTTTTCCCTTGCCCGGACACGGGCCACCGGGGCCCCCCACTGGAGCCAGGCCTGGTGGTGGGGCTCGAAGGCGAGCGCCTGGTGGCCGGGCCTGCACCCATGGGGCCCGGCCGGGCAAAGCCCGAAAGGGTAACGTGGGTCCCCCTTCCCATGGGCTCACCACCTGTGGGAGGGGCCATAGGGGTCGGGTGCAGTGTGAGCTGGGCGGTGGCCGAAGGCGGGAACCTTGGCGATCCGATCCCCGGCTACAGAAGCTGGCTCTAGGGACGTGGAATGTCACCTCTCTGGCAGGGAAGGAGCCCGAGCTGGTGTGTGAGGTCGAGAAGTTCCGACTCGATATAGTCGGACTCGCCTCCACACACACCTGGGGCTCTGGTACCAGTCCTCTCGAGAGGGGTTGGACTCTCTTCCACTCTGGAGTTGCCCATGGTGAGAGGCGCCGAGCAGGTGTGGGTATACTTATTGCCCCCCGGCTCGGCGCCTGTACGTTGGGGTTCACCCCGGTGGACGAGAGGGTAGCCTCCCTCCGCCTTCGGGTGGGGGGACGGGTCCTGACTGTTGTTTGTGCCTATGCACCAAACAGCAGTTCAGAGTACCCACCCTTTTTGGAGTCCTTGGAGGGGGTGCTGGAGAGCGCTCCCGCTGGGGACTCCATTGTTCTGTTGGGGGACTTCAATGCTCACGTGGGCAATGACAGTGAGACCTGGAAGGGCGCGATTGGGAGGAACGGCCCCCCCGATCAGAACCCAAGCGGTGTTCTGTTATTGGACTTCTGTGCTCGTCACGGATTGTCCATAACGAACACCATGTTCAAGCATAAGGGTGTCCACACGTGCACTTGGCACCAGGACACCCTAGGTCGCAGTTCGATGATCGACTTTGTGGTCGTGTCATCGGACTTGCGGCCGCATGTCTTGGACACTCGGGTGAAGAGAGGGGCGGAGCTGTCAACTGATCACCACCTGGTGGTGAGTTGGCTCCGATGGTGGGGGAAGATGCCGGTCCGACGTGGCAGGCCCAAACGTATTGTGAGGGTCTGCTGGGAACGTCTGGCAGAATCCCCTGTCAGAAGGAGTTTCAACTCCCACCTCCGACAGAACTTTGCTCATGTTCCGGGGAAGGCGGGGGACATCGAGTCCGAGTGGACCATGTTCCGCGCCTCCATTGCTGAGGCGGCCGACCGGAGCTGTGGCCGTAAGGTGGTCGGTGCCTGTCGTGGCGGCAATCCCCGAACCCGTTGGTGGACACCAACAGTGAGGGATGCCGTCAAGCTGAAGAAGGAGTCCTATCGGGCCTTTTTGGCCTGTGGGACTCCTGAGGCAGCTGATGGGTACCGGCTGGCCAAGCGGAATGCAGCTCTGGTGGTCGCTGAAGCAAAAACCCGGGCATGGGAGGAGTTCGGTGAGGCCATGGAGAAAGACTTCCGGACGGCTTCGAGGAAATTCTGGTCCACCATCCGACGTCTCAGGAGAGGAAAGCAGTGCACCACCAACACTGTGTATAGTGGGGATGGGGCGCTGCTGACCTCGACTCGGGACGTTGTGAGTCGGTGGGGAGAATACTTCGAAGACCTCCTCAATTCCACCGACACGCCTTCCCATGGGGAAGCAGAGTGTGGGTTCTCTGAGGCGGGCTCTCCTATCTCTGGGTTTGAGGTCACCGAGGTAGTTAAAAAGCTCCTCGGTGGCAGGGCCCCGGGGGTGGATGAGATTCGCCCGGAGTTCCTAAAGGCTCTGGATGTTGTGGGGCTGTCCTGGTTGACACGCCTCTGCAACATCGCGTGGACATCGGGGACAGTGCCTCTGGATTGGCAGACTGGGGTGGTGGTCCCCCTTTTTAAGAAGGGGGACCGGAGGGTGTGTTCCAACTACAGGGGGATCACACTGCTCAGCCTCCCTGGTAAGGTCTATTCAGGGGTGCTGGAGAGGAGGGTCCGTCGGGAAGTCGAATCTCAGATTCAGGAGGAGCAGTGTGGTTTTCGTCCTGGCCGTGGAACAGTGGACCAGCTCTACACCCTCGGCAGGGTCCTCGAGGGTGCATGGGAGTTCGCCCAACCAGTCTACATGTGTTTTGTGGACTTGGAGAAGGCGTTCGACCGTGTCCCTCGGGGAGTCCTGTGGAGAGTGGTTCGGGAGTATGGGGTACCGAACCCCCTGATACGGGCTGTTCGGTCCCTGTACGACCGGAGTCAGAGTTTGGTCCGCATATCCGGCAGTGAGTCGGACTCGTTCCCGGTGAGGGTTGGACTCCGCCAAGGCTGCCCTTTGTCGCCGATTCTGTTCATAACTTTTATGGACAGAATTTCTAGGTGCAGCCGAGGCGTAGAGGGGGTCCGGTTTGGTGGCCTCAGTATTGCATCTCTGCTTTTTGCAGATGATGTGGTTCTGTTGGCTTCATCAAGCCGTGACCTCCAACTCTCATTGGAGCAGTTCGCAGCCGAGTGTGAAGCGGCTGGGATGAGAATCAGCACCTCCAAATCTGAGACCATGGTCCTCAGTCAGGAAAGGGTGGCATGCCATCTCCAGGTCGGGGATGAGATCCTGCCCCAAGTGGAGGAATTCAAGTATCTTGGGGTCTTGTTCACGAGTGAGGGAAGAATGGAACGGGAGATCGACAGGCGGATCGGTGCAGCGTCTGCAGTGATGCGGACTTTGTATCGGTCCGTTGTGTTAAAGAAAGAGCTAAGCCGAAAGGCGAAGCTCTCAATTTACCGGTCGATCTTCGTTCCTACCCTCACCTATGGTCATGAGCTGTGGGTCGTGACCGAAAGAACAAGATCCCGGATACAAGCGGCCGAAATGAGTTTCCTCTGCAGGGTGTCCGGGCTCTCCCTTAGAGATAGGGTGAGAAGCTCGGTCATCCGGGAAGATCTCAGAGTAGAGCCGCTACTCCTCCGCATTGAGAGGAGCCAGATGAGGTGGCTGGGGCATCTGATTCGGATGCCTCCCGGACGCCTCCCTGGTGAGGTGTTCCGGGCATGTCCCACCGGGAGGAGACCCCGGGGACGACCCAGGACGCGCTGGAGAGACTACATCCTTCGGCTGGCCTGGGAACGCCTCGGGATCCCCCCGGAAGAGCTGGATGAAGTGGCTGGGGAGAGGGTAGTCTGGGCGTCCCTGCTGAAGCTACTGCCCCCGCGACCCGACCCGGATAAGCGGTAGAGAATGGATGGATGGATGGATGGATGGTTGTCAATGACTTTCTTGTCCATTAGCCACCCTAGCATATAACTATTTCATAATAACAGTCTAAGTTCAGCATCTCTTTGGCAGTGTGATGCTGTGCAAAGGATTGAGTAGATCATAGAAATATATTTTTAACTCATCCGTTCCACTAAGAAAAGCTTTTCGCCACTGCCATAGAACCTCTGCATGTTCATCCTGGCACCTCATTAGTGTACTCAGCGATGATACACACAAACTATGGGGAGAGTGATCATATTGCCCAACACAAACAACTTTTTTTTTTTTACACACAGAGCTGGCAAGTGGAATTGCCCTTCCGCCAAACCCAGTTAACAGCTGTAGCTGTGTGACCATACCTCTTAAGTTTGGTCAATTAATTCACCACAAAACTTTTAAATAAAATTTTACCACAACCCCACAGATCCTATTAGGCCGATAAGCATAAACTGTTTTTCTTTGTGAGCGAACATGATCCATTTTTTTTTCCATATTTCTTATCATTTGTATGATTACAACTGGTATGTGTGGTGCACACCTTCACTACAGAGACAACTGTGCATCACTACAGAGACTGTGAATGTATTTAGTAAGATAATTAGATTTTTAAACATGGAATCTATTGGTGAAAACTACAGTATTCTTCTTTTCATCAACTTTAAAAACGTTTTTGTTTTATTTTTTTAGAATAATTCCATCATGTCGGCCAAATTAGATCAACAGAATCAGCAGTAAAAGCCAAATGTTGCTTGACAGAAAACCCAATGAAAAAAATGGCACACAAGGAAATTACTCTCAAAACAGCACCGATATTTTTTTTAACCACAGCTTCATTTGCTATATTCCCAATTTTGAAGAAAAGAAAAGAAATCACCACTCTTTATCTACACTAATCATTTACTACACAATTGACATGTTTGGTGATATGAGTTGAAAGTGTCACACAATTGCATCTTGTGCTTAAACTTAAGTTTGATTTCCAATTTTAAGGCCTTCCTCTTTATATATACAATAGTAATTGCAACAATGGAGGCTATCCTTGAGTCACCACGAGGGAGGTGAGTTTTAAGTTGTTATAAATAGTATCGTGACAACAACACACACACACACACGCACGCACACACACACACACACACAGTGTTTTGTTAATTTTTAATGCCAGGAACAACTAAAGGTACATTTGTTTGGCAATATATAATAATAATAACAAAACTAGCTCATAATAATTTCAGAGATACTTTTGCATGGTTTTCTTGATAGAAACCAAAATCACTGGGAATACAATTAATATAGTCTCCAGACCTATATCCCACAGACAATCTGTGGAAGCTTCGAGTTCCCACGGCACAGCCTCGAAACCTTAAGGATTTGGAGAGGATCTGCAAAGAGGAGGGGTCCAAAATTCCTCCCGAGATGTGTGCAGACCTGCTGATCAAGTCCAACAAAAGACTTATCTCTGTGCTGGATCTCAAGGGGTTCTCCACCAAGTACCAAATAATGTTTTGATAGGGGTCAAATACTCATTTCCCTCAATGAATTGCTAAATACTTTAAATATTTTGTTTTATGTGATTTTCTTGATTTTATATATATATATATATATATATATATATATATATATATATATATATATATATATATATATATATATATATATATATATATACGCACATACAACCCCAATTCCAATGACGTTGGGTCATTGTGTTAAACATAAATACAAACAGAATACAATGATTTGCAAATCATGTTCAACCAAAGTTCAAAAGCCAGCATCTGTGATGGTATGGGGCTGTGTTAGTGCCAATGGGATGGGTAACTTACACATCTGTGAAGGCACCATTAATGCTGAAAGGTACATACAGGTTTTGGAGAAACAGATGCTGCCATCCAAGCAACGTCTTTTTCATGGACGCCCCAGTTTATTACAATTGGGGTTGTATATATTCTGTCCCTCCCTGTTAAAATACACCTACCATTAAAAGTTTAAACCTTTCATATTTTTGTCAGTGGGTAAACCTACAAAATCAGTGAGGGATCAAATAATTATTTCCTCTGTAGTTAACGTACTCGGTTGGGTCACACGCAAACCCGGGGCATCATTGTCGCCTATGATCAAAGTCTAAATTTTTGTATTTTTTTTAAAGAAAATAAGTTAAATTAGTAAGGTAAAATAAAAGTATGCGATTGGCTGGCAACCAGTTCAGGGTGTACCCCGCCTCCTGCCCGATGACAGCTGGGATAGGCTCCAGCACGCCCGCGACCCTAGTGAGGATAAGCGGCTCAGAAAATGGATGGATGGAAAATAAAAGTATGCTCGTGTTGTTGGAATCGATCCCTGTCATGCCTCCTTGCAGAGACCAGCCACTTCTGGTAAGTTATTAATTTCCATCTATATTCACAAGTTTTGTGAGCTGTTTCTTGGGTGGATAGGGTCGCTCACCTTTGAAAAACATTTTGGGAAGATGAAATAACACAGGCGTTAGGGTTCATGAAATTTTTGTATTTGATCGGTGGCGTATGTCACTGCAGACTTTGATGCTGCTGGCTGTCAACCTATTTTATCAGGCTTGGACACTTGAAAAAAGGTTTTTGGACAATGGCATTAGACAGGCGTTCGACTTTGTGAGATACAGTGTTCAAGGCTTTTTGTACAGTCATAGAATTCAATGGGCACGGGTTGCTGTCGATTTTGAAAAAGATATAAAATTAACTTGTTAGTGAAGGACAAAGTTTTATGGAATCAGCTATTTTCTGTCGTGTTCATTGTATGTTTTTGGTAATGTACCTTAATATACCTTAAGTGGTACTAGGTAGGGGTGGGCAACATAAATCACCTTCGATATTATCGTGAACATTGCTTTAACTATGTGCAATTTTACATTATCAAGTATACATACTGTCTCGAAAAGAAAACAATCAAATGGGTGCATGGACAGTAAAGGAGGAGGGGGATGCATGAAAGCCCCCATTCGGCCAATAAGCGGCCAGGATTCTGTCACGTGACTCAATGACAAGCGCCTAGCGAAACAGTATGGTTTCTCGCGGAGGAAATATGGAGGAATCTCCTGTCTCAGCGAATGATTTAATAGCAAGACGCGGATCCACGTCCCTAGCCTGGCGATGGTTCGGGTTTGACAAGACCGACGTCTGTCAAAAAAACGTTAAATGTAAGATATATGCCAAACAAACGGTCGCCATGAAGAGCAGTTCAACTATAAATCTGTTCTACCACTTGCGAGTAAACCATACAAAGGACAATGAGGAATACAAAAAATTTTGCGACTCCGCAAGCACGACTACCGTGAAGGAAGGGATGAGTACATTTTCACAACCCACTCAGAAAATCCTCACCGAGTCATTTAGCAAACACATACCATATGGTAAAGACATCACAAATGCCATCACTAATTTCATAGCCACAGAAATATTGGCGATACAAGTGGTGGAAAGAAGAGGCTTGAGAAAACTTAACATCTTGGATCCCTCAAACAAAGTGCCAAGTCACAAATATTTTGGCCAAACTTACTATACCAAACATATACGAATCATCTTGCAAAACACTCACAGGAAAACTACAAAATGTGTCGCACATTCCTACAACCACCAATTTGTGGTCGAGCAGGACCTCCGAGCCCAACCTCTATGACACTGCGCTTTATCAACGAATCCTGGCGACTGAGGAACTACTGCTTGCAGACATCTTATTTTCCACAGGACCACACAGATGACACCATTGCACTTGGTTTGAAAGTTACCCTCGCTGCATAGTCACTGAAGGAAGATCGCATGGCATGCATAACAGCCAACAGTGGTGCAAACATTGTCAGTGCACTCCGAAACAACAGCTGGACCAGGCTTCCATGTTTTGGGCACCGGCTTCATATTGTGATCGGTGAGTTACGTCGTAGTTTTTTTCCCCCATAACCATTATCATTATTATTATTATTCGTGGTAGTAGTATGCTAGTAGTACTTATAGCAGCCCTAGTGGTAGTAATAGTAGGCCTATTTTGCTGCAGCAGTTTACCATTTATTGTGGTAGGGTTCATTTGTTAATTTGGTTAATTGTGTCAAAAATGTTTATCTGATGAGAAATTATCAGAATAATTTGACACAACAAGCAAACTTAACCACTGGGTTAAGAATGCATATACTATTACCACCCACTACTGCTGCTGATAGTAGTATGACCACTAATTACAATAATGATGATGATGATAATGGCGACATGGTGGACGACTGGTTAGCACATCTGCCTCACAGTTCTGAGGACCGGGGTTCAAATCCCTGTTTGCCAAGGTTCGATGTTTTGGAGACAAAGTTAGAGAGAGCAGACTTCGATGGTTTGGACATATCCAGAGGAGAAATAGTGAGTATATTGGTCGAAGGATGATGAGGATGGAGGTGCCAGGCAAGAGAGCTAGAGGAAGACCAAAGAGAAGGTTGATGGATGTCGTGAGGGAAGACATGTGGGCAGTTGGTGTTCGAGAGGAGGATGCAGGAGACAGGCATGGAAAAGGATGATGCGCTGTGGCGACCCCTAAAGAGACAAGCCGAAAGGAAAAGAAGAAGAAATGTTATGGTTATGTTTTTATTTTTTCGTTTTTTTTCTCCTAGAGAAGAGTATGCATGATCTAAGAGTGGACTGTGCGATTGGAGTTTGTAAGAAGGTGGTGGCAGCTTTCTCCAACAGCTGGAGAAAGAAGAAAGCCCGTCATGATGCTCAACAACAGTTGGAGCTTCCTGACCACAAACTAATTACTGAAGCACCCACAAGATGGGGCAGCACATGATTGAAAGATTTGTTGAACAAGAAAAGAAACTATTCTGAAATACCTGAACACTAAATACAAAGATGTCATTGACCTCTTAAGTTTGGCATGTACACTTGACCCCCGCTTTAAAAACCGCTACAATGATAACGACCAGGTTGAAGCAATTTCATCAACAATCACCGCTGAACTGAGGCAGACCGTGTTTCCTCAGGCCCCTCAACCTTAATACCTCAGGGCACCACAGCAGTGGATGCAGCAAGGGGTGTGTCTGATGACACAAAGGAGCCACCCAATTGGTAAAAAAAATCATTTGGATGTTACTTCAAAAAAGAAGACACGAGAAGGAGAGTCACCAGACACTGCCATTGAAATTAAACTCAAGAGCTACGTGTTGATCCCAGAGGTGGACAGTGATGCCAATCCTCTTGAGTGGTGGGAATCACAAGAGGTGAATTTCCCCAGGCTAGCAAAACTGGCCCAAAAATATTTATGCATACCTGCCTCAAATAGCCCTTGGATATGTTGTAATATGCCACAGAGCTTCACTGAAGCCTGATGCTGTGGAAGGTCTGGTGCTTTTAACTCATAAATTTAACCTAATAATGTGTGTTTCTCAATAGCTGCTCCACATTTCTTTCTGCAGCGTTCTAGCCAAATATGTATGCCAGAGTGTGCTATAATGATAATACTTGATATTGTCTATTTTGTTTAAAATATTACATTTGGTTTATCCTCATTTAATGATATTTGTTTACATTTTTCTACATAAGCTCCACTAAGTTAAGACTGAGCAAACCTTATTTGGAACATTCTTCTGTGATTTATATCCAGCCTGGATATAACTTGAAGTTGTTCATTGTTAAAATATTGGTATAGATTATTGTGATACAATGTTTTGATGATGTACAGTTGGAAGCACTTTTAAAATAAACAAAAACTGCTGTTCTAAAATGCTGTATCTATCCATTAATGTCCTGAGAAACAAGTAGAGATTTACAGCATTTTTGTAGAATATTTTCATATTATCATGATTGGAAAATAAAAATAAAACCTTTAGATTTTTTTTGTGTGTGTGTTTTTGCTGATTTCACCCACGCCTAGTACCAGGCATTAAAATTAAGCAAAGCAAAACAAATTTATTCATATAGCGCATTTCATACACAAGCATTAAAAGCATTTAAAAACAAAGGAAAAAACAGCTTATAAACATTTAAAACAAAGATTTTAAAAAATACAATTAAAACAGTGTACAGTGCAAGAAATATCATTTAAAATTGGAAATGCTCCAAAAAGCATGAGAAAAAAGAAGAGATTTTAACCTGGACTTAAAAACATTCACACTTGGGGTTGACGTCATTTCTGTTGACAACTTATTCCATTTGTGTGCAGCATAATAGCTAAATGCTGCTTCACCATATTTGATTTGGACTCTGTGCTGCACTATTTGACCTGAGTCTGTAGAACTCACAGCTCTACTGGGTTTATATTCCATTAGCATTTCTTTCATGTATTCAAGACCTAAACCATTTTGTGATTTATAGACCAGTAGCAGAACTTTAAAATCTATTCTAAAGGTGACTGTGTGCCAGTGTGGAGACTTTAGAATTGGAGGAATATGCTCTGATCTCTTCTAGTCTTTTGGGGGAGTCCAGTCAGAAGACCAAGCCTTCACTCTGGATGTTCTTCATATGGTAGAATGCAGTTTTAGTAATTGATTTGATACGACTGTTGAAAGTCAGGTCGGAATCTATCAGGTTTCACCAAGGTTTCGGACTTGGTCTTTGGTTTTTAAAGAGAGTGACTCCAGGTATTTACTAACAGCAATCCTCTTTTCTTTATTGCCAAAAACAATTATCTCAGTTTTGTTGTGGTTTAATTGAAGAAAAGTTTGGCTCATCCAGTTATCTGTTTTAGACGTTGACACCACACCTCAATTGGACTATAGTCATCTGGTGACACTGCTAGATATAACTGTGTGTCATCTGCATAGGTATGATAGTCAAAATTAAAGTTCTGAAGAATTTGACCCAAGGGTAGCATATACAGGCTGATCAGGAGGGGCCAAGAACTGATCCTTGAGGGGCCCCGTAGGTCATTGCCATTTGATGAGATTGAACGCTTCTAATGGTTATAAAATAACTTTCCTCCAGGTAGGACCTGAACCATTTAAGAACTGTTCCATTGAGTCCTACCCACATTTCTAATCTGTTCAGAAGTATATTATGTTCTACTGTATCAAAAGCGGCAGCACGGTAGACAACTGGTTAGAGCATCTGCCTCACAGTTCTGAGGACCGGGGTTCAATCCCCGGCCCCGCCTGTGTGGAGTTTGGATGTTTTCTCCGGGCACTCCGGTTTCCTCCCACATCCCAACAACATGCATGCTAGGTTAATTGACAACTCTAAATTGCCCGTAGGTGTGAATGTGAGCGCGAATGGTTGTTTGTTTGTATGTGCCCTGCGATTGGCTGGCAACCAGTTCAGGGTGTACCCCGCCTCCTGCCCAATGATAGCTGGGATAGGCTCCAGCACGCCCGCGACCATAGTGAGGAGAAGCGGCTCAGAAAATGGATGGATGGATGTATCAAAAGCCACAGAGATCCAACAAGAACAGATCTGACACCTTTACCGAGTCAGTATTCAACCTTATATCATTTAGCACTTTGATGAGAGCAGATTCTGTACTGTGATGTGTTCGGAAACCTGATTGAAATTTGTCAAAAAGTCAATTTAAGTTCAAGAAATTGCTGAGTTGATTAAAAACAACTTTCTCAACAATCTTTGCTATGAAAGGGGAGATTTGAAGGGGATATTTTTTAGAAGAGGCTTACCGTAATTTCTCAAGGAAATGCCCATTTTTTATCCCCAAAAATTGTCAAAAGTCAATAGTGCGCATTATACATAAGTAAAGGAGAAAATTAAAAAGACTTTCACATTTTATAAATGTATGCCGCCATCTAGAGGTTAAAAAAAGCTTTACACTTTCATTCCACTATTCCACCGCCCCCTAGAGGTTATGAAAAAGGTGTAGACTACACTTTCATTCCAATATGACTGCATATATGTACAATTGTGCTCATAAGTTTACATACCCAGGCATAATTTGTGAAATATTGTTTTTTTTTTTGTTTTTTTTTAATACGACTGATGACTGAAAAACAACCATCATTAATTTCTTTATGGTTATATTTTTTTGAATGGTAATGCTTTTCTGAAATGCTTGACAGTTTAATTTGAATCCCATTAAAATAAAATTAAAGTCTTTCGCCTTCATGTTTTCTTAAAATAATTTTGCACGTCTTACAAATTTTGCCTTGGTAATCAAACATATGAGCACAACTGTGTGTTTTCTCATTTACTAAATAAAAGTAGGGCTGTGAATTTCAAAATAAGAGCAAGTAATTAAAAATAAAGTATTATGTGTTCAAATAAAGTGTTTAACTTCAGAATAATTATTTGGAAAAAACTAACAAAATACAGATACTTCATGTTTTGATCATATGGGTAGAAGCAAAATCATGCATTGTAAAAATGCATTATACATAGGTAGCAGGGTTTTCCAGAATTTTGAGGTCAACTTTGGGGGTGCGCATTATACATGGGTGCGCATTATACATGAGAAATTATGGTAATGGCAGCTACTTTAAGAGCTTTAGGAAACTCACCTGACTGAAGTGAGCAATTGATTATTTGCTGCAAATTAGCTTGCACAGACTTAGCAATAGCTTTGAAAAAGTCAGATGGTATTGAGTCAAGACAGCTCGTTGATGTTTTCAGGTGCTGAATCGTTTTCTCTACAGTTTTTTGGTCACCTGTATCAAATTCTGACATGGTAACAGAAGTTTTCCTGAGTGGCTTCAGACGTAGTATCATTTTATCATTTTTGCAGATTTGTGCTGATAGTTAACCTGATGGATTGTATTTTTTTTCACTAAAATAACAAGCAAATTCATTGCATTTATCTGCTGTTAGGAGTTCTGGAGCTATCTGATTCGTGGGGGTTGTGAGCTTGTCAACCACAGCAGAGTGTGAGTATTGTTGAACTTATTGCAGATGATTTCACAAAAGTTTTGCCGTCTAGCCCTGACTCACCCTTCCTTAAAATTACAAAGACTTTGTCTGTAGAGGTCATAGTCAATTTGGAGTTTATATTTTGTCTCGACTTATGTTCTGCTTTCCTACACTTTGATTTAGAGGTCTTTACCATCATATTGTTCCTCCACGCTCTTCTAGGTCGCCTCAAGATTGTTTTAAATAGTTTTAATAGGAGCGACAGAATTCATGATATTTGAGATTTTCCAGTTGAAATTATCCAAAAGTTTATCAACTGTCTCAGCATTCACAGTTTGTGGCAGAGCTATGGTTTCCATAAACTTAGTGGCGGTACTCTCATTTATGTACGTTTTCTTAAAAGACATAGTGTCACGTATGGAGAGGAGCTGGACCCAAGAGCAGGCAGAGGCAGATAGATTATGATGAACAGTTTATTTAGGAAAGGTAATGGAGGTGGTCCTAGGTGGGTTGGCAGGCAGCGGCGCGGACAGGTGGCAGGCAGTGGTGAAGACAGGTGGCTAGCTTGGCGGCAGGAATGACGTGGATCAGGAACACAGAGGAAAACACTGAGAACAAGGAGAGACACAGGAGTAAAAAGGGAACGAGGAATAGAGTGGCTTACATGAGGTAAATGGGCCGTGGTACCGTTGGAAGTAACTGCGATACTATGGCGATGATTTCCGGGAACAGGCAGGCTTATATGCAGGTGGTAAAGAGGGCTGATTGGAGACAGGTGCGCAGCTTGAAGAAGGAGCTAAAAGAGGGGGGAGAGAGGATGAGCGGGCGCAAAGCGCCATCCAGGCTCCAAAAATGGTACTGCAGGGCAGTACATGACACATAGAGGTTGTCTGAACTTTTGGGAGAATCTGTAATTCAAAGAATACACAAAAATGGTCAGAAATAGCCATATCCTTCATGTCAACTGATAGAATTTCAACATCCTTAGAGATGACCAGGTCTAAGATGTGACCTTGAGTGTGGTTTGGACTCTTAATATGTTGAGAGAGATCAAATGTGTCCAGTATACCAGAGAGTTCTTTAGATTGTTTTTTCCATGTTATTGTCAACATACATGTTAAAGTTTACGGTTATGACAAATTCGTTAATAGTAATCAGTACAAACAAACAAAACAAAACAGACAGGAGTTCTGAAAAATCCTCTAATTTTGTATTGTATCTTGGAGGTTTATCAATTATTAAAATAATAACCTTTGGGTCACCTTTAGAGAGAGCTAAAATCACCCAGTATAATTTCTTTACACTGAAATAATGACTTAAAAATAACAGCAATACCACCGCCTTTTTTTCCCTATTCAACACTTGTGCATTTAATTAAAATTTGCTGGTGTTGTGTCATTTAAAAGGGTATTAAAGCTACTTTCTGTTAACCACGTTTCATTTAGTAGCAAAAAGTCTAGATCATAGGTTGTAATGATGTCATTAATCAACATTGATTTATTACCCAGTGACCTGATATTCAAAAGAGCTAGTCTAGCAGAGATAACCAGAGACAATGGTTTGATAGATTCACATTTTATCCTCACTATGTTTGTAGTTCTACTTTTTATTTGCCATATTTCTTTGACCGATTTTTTGTCCCTTGTACTTGTAATTACAGGGATGAAAATTGGCTGATCTCCATAGGGGTCTGACTCATTCTGGATATCAGTCAGATTTGCAGATAAGATTCTTCATGGGTGGAGGAGGGGCCCTTCGCATCTTAGTGGAAATTGGTTTCAGGCGAGGGGGGGTGGGAGGAAGATGTTGGAGTGGTGTGCGTTGGATTCCAAAATTGACAATAGTCACATCTAACAGGGCATTTAGGCAAGTAGAGAGTGAGTTTGACGTTGGGCTCTGCTCCAATGGGGCAGGGAGGGGTGTGAGAGATTCCAAGTGCTGCCTCATCTCATTCCTCATTTGTTCCTCCAATTGTTTGGGTGACGCTGATGAAGCCATCTGTGCCTCATGTCGTCTTATCTCTTGTTCCTCCGATTGTTCGGGAACAACTGCAGACTCCTTCTCCGCTTTTTGTCCTTCACCCGTCAACAAGGCCAATGTTTCCTTTCGGGCCTCTGAATGACGTACACGGTAAAAAAAATATTCCCAGCCAAGAACTTAACCACTGTGTATTTAGACAGAAACCGTCTGCCTTGTATAGTCTGCGTCTGCGCTCGCAAAAAACGCAAAAAATTGAATGAATGAAACTCGCAGATAGTGCGGTACACACTTGTTTGAGCCACTTATTTAACTGACTGAGCCTACTGAAACATTCATCTCCAAAACGTACCTTTGGGAGAGGTCCACTTCTGAAAACCTCAGCATCTAAACATTGCTCTTTCGTAAGGAGATCAATGAAATCTTGCTTCAGTACCTCTGATTGCTGCTTGACAACATACAGGGCCCCTGTGTGTATAATGACAGATTTCACAGTTGGGTGCTCATTAGTGATCGCCAGGCTTTTTATTTTTTAAAATTTTTTTTTTAGAGATATCAGACATGGTGTCTGATATCTCTCATTGGTAAAACACAGTACTTTGGTGGTGTTCTCACTGCAAAAACGTTTCATATTCTTGACAGCTCCATCCATCCATCCATCCATTTTCTACCGCTTATCCGAGGTCGGGTCGTGGGGGCAGTAGCTTGAGCAGGGACGCCCAGACTTCCCTCTCCCCAGCCACTTGATCCAGCTCTTCTGGGGGCTCCCGAGGCGTTCCCAGGCCAGCCGAAGGACGAAGTCTCTCCAGCGTGTCCTGGGTCATCCCCGGGGTCTCCTCCCGGTGGGACGTGCCTGGAACACCTCACCAGGGAGGCGTCCAGGAGGCATCCGAATCAGATGCCCCAGCCACCTCATCTGGCTCTTCTCGATGTGAAGGAGCATCGCCTCTACTCTGAGATCCTCCTAGATGACCGAGCTTCTCACCCTATCTCTATGGGAGAGCCTGGACACCCTGCAGAGGAAACTCATTTCGGCTGCTTGTATACTGGATCTTGTTCTTTCGGTCACGACCCACAGCTCGTGACCATATGTGAGGGTAGGAACGTAGATCGACCGGTAAATCGAGAGCTTCGCCTTTCGGCTTAGCTCCTTCTTTACCACAACAGATCGATACAAAGATCGATCACTGCAGACGCTGCACCGATCCGCCTGTCAATCTCCCGTTCCATTCTTCCCTCACTTGTGAACAAGACCCCAAGATACTTTAACTCCTCCACTTGGGGCAGGATCTCATCCCCGACCTGGAGAGGGCACGCCACCCTTTTCTGACTGAGGACCATGGTCTCAGATTTGGAGGTGCTGATTCTCATCCCAGCCGCTTCACACTCTGCTGCAAACTGCTCCAGTGAGAGTTGGAGGTCATGGCTTGATAAAGCCAACAGAACTACATCATCTGCAAAAAAGCAGAGATGCAATACTGAGGCCACCAAACCGGACCCCCTCTACGCCTCGGCTGCACCTAGAAATTCTGTCCATAAAAGTTATGAACAGAATCGGTGACAAAGGGCAACCTCGGCGGAGTCCAACCCTCACCGGAAACGAGTCCGACTCACTGCCGGATATGCGGCCCAAACTCTGACTCCGGTTGTACAGGGACCAAACAGCCCGTATCAGGGGGTTCGGTACCCCATACTCCCGAAGCACCCCCCACAGGACCCCCTGAGGGACACGGTCGAACGACTTCTCCAAGTCCACAAAACACATGTAGACTGGTTTGGGCGAACTCCCATGCACACCCGAGGACCCTGCGAAGGGTGTAGAGCTGGTCCACTGTTACACGGCCAGGACGAAAACCACACTGCTCCTCCTGAATCTGAGATTCAACTTCCCGATGGACTCTACTCTCCAGCACCCCTGAATAGACCTTACCAGGGAGGCTGAGGAGTGTGATCCCCCTGTAGTTGGAACACACCCTCTGGTCCCCCGTCTTAAAAAGGGGGACCACCACCCGAGTCTGCCAATCCAGAGGCACTGTCCCCGTTGTCCACGCGATGTTGCAGAGGCGTGTCAACCAGGACAGCCCCACAACATCCAGAGCCTTGAAGAACTCCGGGCGAATCTTGCCACCGAGGAGCTTTTTAACCACCTCGGTGAACAGAGATAGGAGAGCCCAGACTCTGCTCCCTCCTGGGAAGGTGTGTCGGTGGAATTGAGGAGGTCTTCAAAGTATTCTCCCCACCGGCTCACAACGTCCCGAGTTGAGGTCAGCAGTGCCCCATACCCACTATACACAGTGTTGATGGTGCACTGCTTCCCCCTCCTGAGACGCCGGATGTGGACCAGAATTTCCTCGAAGCCGTCCGGAAGTCTTTCTCCATGGCCTCACCAAACTCCTCCCATCTCCCATGCCCGAGTTTTTGCTTCAGCGACCACCAAAGCTGCATTGCGCTTGGCCAGCCAGTACCCATCAGCTGCCTCAGGAGTCCCACATGCCAAAGAGGCCCGATAGGACTCCTTCTTCAGCTTGACGGCATCCCTTACTGTTGGTGTCCACCAACGGGTTCGGGGATTGCCGCCACGACAGGCACCAACCACCTTACGGCCACAGCTCCGGTCGGCCGCCTCAGCAATGGAGGCGCGGAACATGGTCCACTCGGACTCAATGTCCCCCGCCTCCCCCGGAACATGAGCAAAGATCTTTTGGAGGTGGGAGTTGAAACTCCTTCTGACAGGGGATTCTGCCAGACGTTCCCAGCAGACCCTCACAATACGTTTGGGCCTGCCACGTCGGACCGGCATCTTCCCCACCATCGGAGCCAACTCACCACCAGGTGGTGATCAGTTGACAGTTCCGCCCCTCTCTTTACCCGAGTGTCCAAGACATGCGGCCGCAAGTCCGATGACACGACCACAAAGTCGATCATCGAACTGCGACCTAGGGTGTCCTGGTGCCAAGTGCACGTGTGGACACCCTTATGCTTGAACATGGTGTTCGTTATGGACAATCCGTGATGAGCACAGAAATCCAATAACAGAACACCGCTCGGGTTCTGATCGGGGGGGCCGTCACGCCCTTCCAGGTCTCACTGTCATTGCCCACGTGAGCATTGAAGTCCCCCAGCAGAACGATGGAGTCCCCAGCGGGAGCTCTCTCCAGCACCCCCTCCAAGGACTCCAAAAAGGGTGGGTACTCTGAACTGCTGTTTGGTCCATAGGCACAAACAACAGTCAGGACCCGTCCCCCCACCCGAAGGCGGAGGGAGGCTACCCTCTCGTCCACCGGGGTGAACCACAACGTACAGGCGCCGAGCCGGGGAGCAATAAGTATACCCACACCTGCTCGGCGCCTCTCACCGTGGGCAACTCCAGAGTGGAAGAGAGTCCAACCCCTCTCGAGAGGACTGGTACCAGAGCCCAAGCTGTGCATGGAGGCGAGTTGGACTATATCTAGTCGGAACTTCTCGACCTCACACACCAGCTCGGGCTCCTTCCCTGCCAGACAGGTGACATTCCACGTCCCTAGAGCCAGCTTCTGTAGCCGGGGATCAGATCGCCAAAGTCCCCGCCTTCGACCACCGCCCAGCTCGCACTGCACGTGTGGACACCCTTATGCTTGAACATGGTGTTTGTTATGGATAATCCGTGATGAGCACAGAAATCCAATAACAGAACACCGCTCAGGTTCTGATCGGGGGGGCCGTCACGCCCTTCCAGGTCTCACTGTCATTGCTCACGTGAGCATTGAAGTCCCCCAGCAGAACGATGGAGTCCCCAGCGGGAGCTCTCTCCAGCACCCCCTCCAAGGACTCCAAAAAGGGTGGGTACTCTGAACTGCTGTTTGGTGCATAGGCACAAACAACAGTCAGGACCCGTCCCCCAACCCGAAGGCGGAGGGAGGCTACCCTCTCGTCCACCGGGGTGAACCACAACGTACAGGCGCCGAGCCGGGGAGCAATAAGTATACCCACACCTGCTCGGCGCCTCTCACCGTGGGCAACTCCAGAGTGGAAGAGAGTCCAACCCCTCTCAAGAGGACTGGTACCAGAGCCCAAGCTGTGCATGGAGGCGAGTCGGACTATATCTTGTCGGAACTTCTCGACCTCACACACCAGCTCGGGCTCCTTCCCTGCCAGAGAGGTGACATTCCACGTCCCTAGAGCCAGCTTCTGTAGCCGGGGATCGAATCGCCAAGGTCCCCACCTTTGGCCACCGCCCAGCTCGCACTGCACCCGACCCCTATGGCCCCTCCCACAGGTGGTGGGCACAGCCCGAAAGGGTACAGCCCTGCACCCATGGCGGCCGCGCCCCATGGGTGCAGGCCCGGCCGCCAGGCAGTCGCCTTCGAGCCCCACCTACGGCCTTGACAGCCCATATTAACAGACAGCTCCATCACTAACTATTAACGTTTGGGGTGCCACTTTTCTTCTTTAATTTCATACCTTACAATGGTGATGGGGGATGAGCATTCTTGGCCAGTGCCTTGTAAAAGTGGCTCAAATCTATTTGTAAGTCTGTCAATGTTTTGCATTGATTTGCGTCCTCTTTTCTTGTCCTTCACTGTAGCGACTGTTCACGGCCCCTCTCTCTGGGTTGAAGAAGCAAGCAACGCAGGCCAGCCAGATTCCTCGGTAATCTGCTGGTGTTGTATCCTCCCTTTAAGATGTTGTCCCATATCTTTGGGCTTTGCTCCCAGTAAATTCCAGGCAGAACTGCTGGATGATCCATTACCGTTTCCACAATCCACATCCCTCCTCTTTGTTGAGCTAAGTGGCTGTCTGTTAGCAAGCTCATCATTTTGAGACATCGGTAGAGTGGTTTCATTCCCCGAGTGTCCATTTACATTGACATACTGGACACTTCAAGACGGTGGATTTTCGTTTCCAGGACCGCCATCTTCTGTAGCAGTTTGTGATAATCGTCTTCAGTGGAAAAGGGAGGCATCTTGTTGCTGTTCTCATTGCTAATAGCAGGATTGTGCTATGTAACAGCCAGGGGGTATCAAAAAATATTGGAATATGGCAACAACTGACTATTTACAAAACTAATTACAGTCCCACAAGTTAAAAAATATCCAGGTGTCGCCTTTTCGACTTTCTTTGGAAGAAGAAAAAGCAGCTTATCAGCAAGAAAAATGCAAACAGAGGGGAAGCAAGCAGCGCGAGCAGAAAAGCGTCTATACTGTATGAAAGCATAACACAACTAGTCACAAGAGAACAAGAAATTGGTGAAAAAAAGTGGTCTAATATTTTTTTCTGTGACTACATGTATCTTCCATACTCTATTTCTGAAGGAGTTTATGTCTAAATTGAAGCGCTTTTTAACATCCATCCATCCATCCATTTTCTGAGCCGCTTCTCCTCACTAGGATCGCGGGCGTGCTGGAGCCTATCCCAGCTATCATCGGGCAGGAGGCGGGGTACACCCTGAACTAGTTGCCAGCCAATCGCAGGGCACATACAAACAAACAACCATTCGCACTCACAGTCACACCTACGGGCAATTTAGAGTCTCCAATTAATGCATGTTTTTGGGATGTGGGAGGAAACCGGAGTGCCCGGAGAAAACCCACGCAGGCACGGGGAGAACATGCAAACTCCACACAGGCGGGGCCGGGGATTGAACCCTGGTCCTCAGAACTGTGAGGCTTACGCTCTAACCAGTCGCCTACCGTGCCGCCCGCTTTTAAACAATGTATGAAAAACATAGATTTCCCCTTTTTAAAGGTCTTTGTTGAAAGACACTGGTTAGTCTCTTCCAACCCAATTGGTGAATTAAAGAATTATGAGGTCTTTATCAAGACTTTAATCCATGTAATAACATACAGTAGGTACAGAAAGTATTCAGACCCCCTTAAATTTTTCACTCTTTGTTATATTGCAGCCATTTGCTAAAATCATTTAAGTTCATTTTTTCCCTCATTAATGTACACACAGCACCCCATATTGACAGAAAAAACAGAATTGTTGAAATTTTTGCAGATTTATTAAAAAAGAAAAACTTAATCAATGTGGAGTGCTGTGTGTATATTGAGTAAAAAAAAAATGATTTTAGCAAATGGCTGCAATATAACAAAGATTGAAAAATTTAAAGGGGTCTGAATACTTTCCGTACCCACTGTATATCTATTCCTTAGTAAATAATGTTGTGCTTTTCACATGTGGACATGTAGGTCTGTTATTTTCTATCAAACATTTTTCCTACCCCAAAAATGTCATCGATCATGTTTGTCTAAGAGGAAATGGAGAAATGTCTGCCACCTCACCTCAAAAACCTTTGATTACACATTTTCCCTCTAATCCCACGTGAGCTAACGTTGGCCAAACCTCATGATAGACAACCCATTAAAGAGTAAAACGACTTGCCCAGTCGACACTGCTTCCTCACCTGCTTTTGTACTCTTTTTCTAACCACCACCATTTCTCTCTCTAGCTGCACTTTGATTAATTTCCACAAAACATGTTTATCATCTGCTGCTGGCTTTCAGCTGAAGTGACCAGCACAATAGATCTGATTTAGCTTTGACTTGAAAAGAGCTAGAAATTATTCATTGGGTGTCTTCTTCCACTTTGGTAAGAGTTGAGGGGCACAGTAGCAGCTTCCATCCCTTGTCCCACTCCTCTTCAGTTTGCAGACTTGACCCCTCGCAAAAAATACATCAACGACGATCCCCCCCCCCCCCCCCCAAAAAAAACAAAACAAAAAAAAACATTAAAAGCGACAGTCGCAGATACAGACAAAACCCTTTAAGATAAATTACTGGTAATAATGATAATTCCAACAAACAATGCTATACATTACAGTATTAGGGCCCTACTAATTAAATTTAATAAAAATTCAAAAACATAAGAATAACAAAGTCACTTTAAAGAGTAAATGTCAAAATAACGAAACTACCCAAAATATCACAGTCTTGGGACCATCACTCCCTAGAGACCTGTCATTAATTAGGTGATAACATTTAAAGATTAAGATCCTTGTGGTTCCTATTAACACTGAAGAGTTTGTGTTGTTCTTTCTCATGAACAGAAAAAAATGTTTGGCGAATCAGATTAAACTGCTCATACTAATATGTGGACGTGCCATAATATTGACATCATTGGATGAAAAACATACTTAAACTATAATGTGTAATTTTACAAGCGGGATTAAAGTCTGATATTAGTGCAAAGTGACTTTCTCTCTTGAAATTACAACTTTATTGTTGTATCGTTCCAAGTTTTGTAATTTTACAGACTTTTTTTTTTAAAGGCTCTCTAATTGTCCGTACAATTTAAAGATTGATGTGTGCCTCAATTGTTGTAGTGTTGGTAAAATAATCCTGCTGCAAATCCACTCTTGTGGTCTGGCGGGTGACTCCTCGTCAGTCATGTGCTCGATGAAGGTTTGACCTCTAACCCAAGCAAAATGGAGCCTTGAATGCAGCTCAGATTTAAGGCCCACTTTGCATGAAACAAGATAATTAAAATATAATTAGCGGACATGCAAGCAAGGTGGGACATTTTCGAACAAATCCAAATCATTCAAAAGTCATCAAGTGAACTGTTTCCAGATCTCATGGAACACTGGACTGGATATTGACAAAGTCTAATTACAGTAATTATACAGTCTTGCAACCTTGTCAAAAGAGCCGTCCAAGGTAAGTCACATTAGTTGTGCATCAGTGCAATTTTGCCCAGTCTGAAGTATGGCCTCTATCAAAGCAAAATGTTTTGATCGTCGAGATGCGCATATATACTGTATGACATTGGCCAGTCAGTGTTCCTCTAAAGTGACACCCTGTGAGCTGTAAACCGTTTCATCCATCTGGCCAGCCCTTCCCCTCATCGACCCATGTCCCAAACAGCCTGAAATATGCTGCCACTAATTACAATTATTAATTGAAAATAGGAAATCAATGTTTCTGAATTAAACACAAGCATGCATGTAGGTTTATGGGTCAATCGTCACCGAACAACTCAACATTGTTTGGCATAGTTATAAAGGGCAAACACCTGAAAATAATTTACAAACAATCTATTCCTTATTTTTGTAGCTGTTAAATGGTATAAGGTAATATTGTACGTATATAATGTGTTTTGTTGCTGGGCTTGCTTACCACACTGGTGCTTTTTGAAGATATTGTTTACCAATTTGTCAAGGGACTCTGTGGCAGTAATAATGTTACATTTCCAATATGTCACCTTGAATAAAGTGCTGTGCATCGCAGGGAAATAAATGGTTGTCGTTAGAAACAGAAATGGATTGTCTGTCAACCATCAAATTTTACGTAAGCACTACTATTGTTTCCATGTTAAACCCTTTCCTATATAAATTTGTCTGGAGGTGAGTTATACTGCTTTCAGGTAGTAAGTTGTAACTTGTTCATATGATCCTTGTTTTCTATTAAAAAACCAGTCGGCACGGTGGCCGACTGGTTAGAGCGTCAGCCTCACGGTTCTGTGGTGCGGGGTTCAATCCCCGTTGCCGCCTGTGTGGAGTTTGCATGTTCTCCCCGTGCCTGCGTGGGTTTTCTCCGGGCACTCCGGTTTCCTCCCACATCCCAAAAACATGCATTAATTGGAGACTCTAAATTGCCCGTAGGCATGACTGTGAGTGCAAATGGTTGTTTGTTTGTATGTGCCCTGCGATTGGCTGGCAACCAGTTCAGGGTGTACCCCGCCTCCTGCCCGATGACAGCTGGGATAGGCTCCAGCACGCCCGCGACCCTAGTGAGGAGAAGCGGCTCAGAAAATGGATGGATGATATTTGGTTGATTACCGTAAATGATGAAATTATGCTCCTGTATTGTTTTAAAATCCCTTAGTAGAGCTACTCGTAATATAGAGTTCCTATTTCATTTTACGGAACCAGCAATAGCCTTTTGTTTGGGATAAATATAAAATTGTAGCATGTAATAATGTATGATATTTGGCCTGTGTTTCCAATGAAAATCAAACGATAACACAGAATGTGTTATTACATGTACTGCTTTGAGTTAGTTTTGCCTCTGCTAAACCTCAAAGTGACAAATATTTTTTATTTTTTTAATTAAAACACATTCATTGGCAGCCCTTCCAGTTAACATGGATATTTGACTTCTGAAGCAGTCAGTGGCAGTGAATGTGTTTTAAAAATAGATGTGTGTGTGTGTGTGTGTGTGTGTGTGTGTGCGCGCGCGCGTGTGTGTGTGTGTGTGCGTGCGTGTGTGCGTGCGTGCGTGTGTGTGTGTGTGTGTGTGTGTGTGTGTACATGCGTGCATGTGTGCTATGATTGGTTCTTTCATTGGTGATTGCATGACCTTCAATTTTAGTTCAGCAGGGTGTCCATTGGCTGGCAACGGCATCTATCTTTTACTTCTTGCCTGACTTAACTGATAAAGGCATGCCTAATGACAGATACAGAACAGCTTTATGATAATTTATTCATCCATGCAACAACCCATCACAGTTCAGAAAGTATGAGTCTCCATTCAGTCTGTCTGCCATGCTTCATGATGTTCACATGATGCTCACAGACTTTAAACTACGTATTTGTTTTTTTTTAACATCGGTGAAGTCATGTTTTTTTTTTGATCATACTAAATTAAAACTGAAAAGTAGAAGTAATAAAAAAAAGTAATATGCAAAATATAGGCTAAACACAATTCGTTGCAGAAATAGCAAATCACTAAATGAAATAATACAATCCCGGATCCAGCTGTCAGCATAAAACCATGGGCAGATGTGAAAATAAGTTAACAGGGACTATAATTAATATGTTAAAACAACAAAAGTCTTTAAACTCTTGCTTAACTTTCACAACTAATGTGGAGAACATAATAAAAATCATGCCATAGTTGCGCGTCACACATCTATTTATTTTTTTTAAAGTGACATCATTAAAATACATTGAATAAATTAAGTGTAAAGTGTTAGGTGACAATGCTGTGTCTAACATTGCTTGTGCTTGCATCTGTTGTAATACTCTAATAATCTAAACTAATGTAATGTTGGAAACACATTGCAAAAATGCTAAAGAAAAAAACAACACAGAGTTAATCATTTGATGCTGGTTAAACTGAGCTCCCATGAAGTAGACTGACCTCTTGATACATATGATTCATAAATTAAGTGTGTGCTCTATTAAGTGCTGCTCCAGTTTGCATTTCTGCAGTTACGTGATACACCGAAAGTACTGAAGATCCTCAAATACCAGGTAATGAGAACTGACTTGATGGAAGAATATCGAAAAGTGCCTGTGACATGCTTTCATCAAAATACCCCAAGGATCAATGATTATAGGGCACCATTCACCCTCTTTTTAGACACTGTCTGAAATTAGTCTGTTTTGAGAGGCCAGTTCTGTGCAAAAGAGCCACTGGTCACCCTGGCCCCCTCTACTACAGGCTGTGCCAATGTGAGAACGGATTCACTTATTACGACTATTAATGACTACTCATTAACTACGAAGTCTAAAGAAGCAAGTAAAAACTGCGCCCACACTTTGGCCCCCACGAAGAAAGTAAAAGCATCATATCGCTGGCATCTGCCGGAATCCTCGGATCTCCAAAACCATCACTTTTCAGGAAATCAAAAAAACGTTAAACTTTGGTTGAGCAATTGCATTGTGAAAGCGAGCAAGCCATTTTCGGCAGTTTTGAGTTGTCAATAATTTGTAAAAATAACAGACCCAGGTGGGGACTGCCCAATATTATCAATAAAAAAGAAAGCAATTATACAAATTTGGAAATAGGAGGTTTTGGTCTGACGCCAGCGATATATATTTCCAATGAGCTCATAATCACCAATCCTCCAAATTACAATTGTCAATCAGTTTATGCATCCGTCCATGTGGCGCATACAGTCATTTTACTCATTGCCAAACACTCGGGGTGGAATGGTCCACAACATCTTCAGTTAGGTTCATATCACTGTTTTGTGGTTACAGTTTTTAGTCCGGTTCGGTTGACTGTGAGGAAAATCAGTTGTCTTGTATAGGTAAGTTAAAACTGGAGGATGGACACTTGGGGGATGAACATACTGTATATACTTTATCTCTTACAACAAACCAATACACGTACTGTAGTTGGTAACTTTATATCTGGGCACCACACTATAAAAACTGCAAGAAACTGCTTCATAGCTACCACTCGCTCTTTTCTGGCTCACTCGACCATGATGTCATGAATCACAAATGACCTGCTGTTCAAAGATTGGCCGCCTGAAAAGACAAAACACATAAGTATTTTGTACTGGAGTGTACACTGCTTCGCCTCTTTAGTAAATGAGAAAAAAACTGTTGCGTATGAACCATTCGGGAAACATGAACCGAACCAAAACAGTCAAACGGAACGGTTTGGACGGTTTTCATAGACCGATACCAAATATAAATACCCCCCCATACCTGACCTTGTCGACCACTTCACAAAACAACAGGTGCCTCTTATCAAAATCTAACGCTGTGAATGAATGCTTAGCTTTTGGCTTTGACATGACAGTGTTCCTTCCATTGTTAGCATTATAATGTCACAATTGGATTAATTTACATATTTCGCCCATGACTAGACAGCTAGGCTGGGCAAAGGGCCACCATTTTTCAGCAACGGCCTGGGTCCAGCCCACCTGACTGCGCAATCAAACGGATGTACTCTGCACACACCTGACCCCCTCACCTTGTTGTCAAATGAGAAGGTTTGCTCAGTACCAAAGACTCCCATTGATAAATCTACTTGGATGGGGAAAATGTACATACAATCTAAAATTCTGGCTGGTGGCCACAGTGGCTGGTGACCAAAACAGTTCATGTCAAGCCCTGTTTATCTTCCATTACAACATTCAACTCTGTTGGGAGACATTTTCCAGAAAACACCAGATTTGGCAAATTTGCTATTGGTGCCCTATTCTCTTCATAGATGTGTGCAAGTTGTGTGCCCCTGACCCATCATCCTACATGGTAGACCCTGGGTTTCCTTTTGTGCATGACAATAGCTTATGTCATGTGGCTGGATCGTGTTAGAAGTTCTTGGATAATAAGGCACTGCTACTATTGACTTGCCAGCACATTCCCCAGACTTGAGAACTTTTTAGCCTGTCTGTCATGTTTCGTTGCTGCCTGATGCCAGATCATTTTACAAGCCCAGACATTGTAGGGAGTGCATACAGGCAAGTAGAGCATAACACACTACATTATACATTTTTGAGAGGAAAATTACAGAAGTTGAATCAACATGTGATCTAATTTTCCACCTGATTTCATCAAATATTTTTTACTTGAATATTTCATTCAGTGTGAATTAGCCACTTCATTTTATTTAGTACCTAAATTGGATTGAGTTTAATTCTCTGTCCTCATGTGCTAGGACGCCAAAAGTGGAGGTTAAGTGATGACAATTCTAAGGGCCCTTGACAAACAGGAGCCACAGAAAAAAGCATTTATTTTACAGCATATATGTGGTTGACACAAAGTGATGTTTTTTCACGAGGCTCCAAATCCTTTGTTGTGCCCTTGCTCATGTTAGTCAATGCCTTAGCTCCTTCTTTACCAAAATGGACTGATACAAAGTCTGCATCACTGCAGACGCTGCACTGATCCGCCTGTCGATCTCCCGTTCCATTCTTCCCTCACTCCTGTACAAGACCCTAAGATACTTGAACTCCTCCACTTGGGGCAGGATCTCATCCCCGACCTGGAGAGTGCACGCCAACCTTTTCCGACTGAGGACCATGGTCTCAGATTTTGAGGTGCTGATTTTCATCCCAGGCGGTTCACACTCTGCTGCAAACTGATCCAGTGAGAGTTGGAGGTCACGGCTTGATGAAGCCAACAGAACTACATCATCAGCAAAAAGCAGAGATGCAATACTGAGGCCCCTCCTGGAGCCACCTTATCGTGGTGGAGGGGTTTGTGTGTCCCAATGATCCTAGCAGCTAAGTTGTCTGGGGCTTTATGCCCCTGGCAGGGCCACCCGCCTCGGCAATGGAGGGGCGGAAAATGGTCCCCTCGGACTCGATGTCCCCCGCCGCCTCCAAAGTTCTGTCGGAGGTGGGAGTTGAAACTCCTTCTGACAGGGGATTCCGCCAGACGTTCCCAGCAGACCCTCACAATACGTTTGGGCCTGCCACGTCGGGCCGGCATCTTCCCCCACCATCTGAGCCAACTCACCACCAGGTGGTGACCAGTTGACAGCTCCGCCTCTCTCTTCACCCGATTGTCCAAGACATGCGGCCGCAAGTCCAATGACATGACTACAAAGTCGATCATCGAACTGTGACCTAGGGTGTCCTGGTGCCAAGTGCAGGTGTGGACACCCTTATGCTTGAACATGGTGTTCGTTATGGACAATCCATGATGAGCACAGAAATCCAATAACAGAACACCGCTCAGGGTCTGATCGGGGAGGCCGTTGCTCCCAATCACACCAATCCAGGTCTCACTGTCATTGCCCTCGTGAGCATTGAAGTCCCCAAGCAGAACGATGGAGTCCCCAGCGGGAGCGCTCTCCAGCACCCCCTCCAAGGACTCCAAAAAGGGTGGGTACTCTGAACTCCTGTTCGGTGCATAGGCACAAACAACAGTCAAGACCCGTCCCCCCACCCGAAGGCGGAGGGAGGCTACCCTCTCATCCACCGGGGTGAACCCCAACGTACAGGCATCAAGCCGGGAGGCAATAAGTATACCCATACCTGCTCGGTGCCTCTCACCGTGGGCAACTCCAGAGTGGACGAGAGTCCAACCCCTCTCAAGAGCACTGGTACCAGGCCCGGCCACCAGGTGCTCGCCTTCGAGCCCCACCTCCAGGCCTGGCTCCAGAGGGGGGCCCCGGTGACCCGCGTCCGGGCAAGGGAAAACTGAGTCTTTAGTTTGTCGTCATCATAAGGGGTCTTTGAGCCGTGCTTTGTCTGGTCCCTCACCTAGGACCTGTTTGCCATGGGTGACCCTGCCAGGGGCATAAAGCCCCAGACAATTTAGCTCCTAGGATCATTGGGACACACAAACCCCTCCACCACGATAAAGTGACGGCTCAAGGAGGGGATGACTGCCACATGATAATGGCTAATGAATGATTTTACATTTGCATAATTTTTTCTTGTGTCAGGAAATAGTTGTGCAATGAAACTCTTTTGTTACAAATGACTGGAAAGATGAGACAGATGAGCATTTTAATTTCTTGGGATTATGTGACCAAGTCCATTAACAATGCACTCATTACCTCAAATGCTTCTCAGCTCTCTAAATATAATTCAACATTCTATCCAACCATAAACTCTTAGGTATACAAATATACTATCCATCCATCCATCCATCAATTATTTTTACCGCTTTATTATCACAAGGGTCGCCGGCATGCCAGAACCTATCCCAGCTGTCTTCGGGCGAGAGGCGGGGTACACCATGAACGGGTCGCCACCCAATCGCAGACAAATATACTATTTACAAATAAAAACTAACAAACAAAATTGTAATAAATTTATTATCTAGCAATTATATAAGGGGTGTAATGACCCTAGTAAGGATAAGTGGTACGGAAAATGGATAGATGGATGGATGGATAATTCATTTTGGCAAGGATTTGAATCGAATCACGATTCATTATTGCCAATTTGATTCACGGATGATATTGATTCATTTACAACGATACGATCTGAAAGATTCAGTGGCTGGAAATCGATTCAGTAACTTTTTAGTCAAAAATGTATCAAGTGTGACTGTGAAATCAATATCAGTATACTAGACACTGCAGATGAAATTTCCTAGATTTCTGTTGTTTATTGTAAATGAATGCGGTCAAATTAATTATGGTCATTAAATATAAAGATGTTCCTGATGTGGTTTTATTTTGTGTCTCTTATTTAATATTGTACTGAAATGCAGCCCTATGGGGGGCACAAGTCAGTGCAAACTGTAGGCCGGTCCCAAGCCCGGATAAATGCAGAGGGTTGCGTCAGGAAGGGCATCCGGCTTAAAACCTTGCCAAACAAATATGAGCGTTCATCCAATGAATTCCATACCGGATCGGTCGTGGCCCGGGTTAACAACGTCCGCCACCGGCGCCGTCAACCTGCAGGGCGCTGTTGGAAATTCAGCTACTGTGGGTCGAAGTCGAAGTCAAAGAAGAAGAAGAAGAGGTGGAAAGCGGGTTCTTCGGCAGAAAGAGAAGAGGAAAACACAGAGCCTAGAACTGAATGTGGGGACTTTGAATGTTGGGACTATGACAGGAAAATCTCGGGAGTTGGTTGACATGATGATTAGGAGAAAGGTTGATATATTGTGTGTCCAGGAGACCAGGTGGAAAGGCAGTAAGGCTAGAAGTTTAGGGGCAGGGTTTAAATTATTTTACCATGGTGTAGATGGGAAGAGAAATGGAGTCGGGGTTATTTTAAAAGAAGAGTTGGCTAAGAATGTCTTCGAGGTGAAAAGAGTATCAGATCGAGTGATGAGGCTGAAATTTGAAATTGAGGGTGTTATGTGTAATGTGATTAGTGGCTATGCCCCACAGGTAGGATGTGACCTAGAGGTGAAAGAGAAATTCTGGAAGGAGCTAGATGATGTAGTTCTGAGCATCCCAGACAGAGAGAGAGTCGTAATTGGTGCAGATTGTAATGGACATGTTGGTGAAGGTAATAAGGGTGATGAAGAAGTGATGGGTAAGTACGGTATCCAGGAAAGGAACTTGGAGGGACAGATGGTGGTAGACTTTGCAACAAGGATGCAAATGGCTGTAGTGAACACTTTTTTCCAGAAGAGGCACGAACATAGGGTGACCTACAAGAGCGGAGGTAGAAGCACACAGGTGGATTACATCTTGTGCAGACGATGTAATCTGAAGGAGGTTACCAACTGTAAGGTAGTGGTAGGGGAGAGTGTGGCTAGACAGCATAGGATGGTGGTGTGTAAGATGACTGGTGGTGGGGAGGAAAATTAGGAAGACAAAGGCAGAGAAGAGAACCATGTGGTGGAAGCTGAGACAGGACGAGTGTTGTGCAGCTTTTCGGGAAGAGTTGATACAGGCTCTCGGTGGACGGGAAGACCTTCCAGAAGACTGGACCACTGCAGCCAAGGTGATCAGTGAAGCAGGCAGGAGAGTACTTGGTGTATCTTCTGGCAGGAAAGGAGAGAAGGAGACTTGGTGGTGGAACCTCACAGTACAGGAAATCATACAAGGAAAACGGTTAGCTAAGAAGAAGTGGGACACTGAGAGGACCGAGGAGAGGCGAAAGGAATACATTGAGATGCGACACAGGGCAAAGGTAGAGGTGGCAAAGGCAAAACAAGAGGCATATGATGACATGTATGGCAGGTTGGACACTAAAGAAGGAGAAAAGGATCTATACAGGCTGGCCAGACAGAGGGATAGAGATGGGAAGGATGTGCAGCAGGTTAGGGTGATTAAGGATAGAGATGGAAATATGTTGACTGGTGCCAGCAGTGTGCTAGGTAGATGGAAAGAATACTTCGAGGAGTTGATGAATGAGGAAAATGATAGAGAAGGGAGAGTAGAAGAGGCAAGTGTGGTGGACCAGGAAGTGGCAATGATTAGTAAGGGGGAAGTTAGAAAGGCATTAAAGAGAATGAAAAATGGAAAGGCAGTTGGTCCTGATGACATTCCTGTGGAGGTATGGAAGCATCTAGGAGAGGTGGCTGTGGAGTTTTTGACCAGCTTGTTCAATAGAATTCTAGTGCGAGAGAAGATGCCTGAGGAATGGAGGAAAAGTGTACTGGTGCCCATTTTTAAGAACAAAGGTGATGTGCAGAGCTGTGGCAACTATAGAGGAATAAAGTTGATGAGCCACACAATGAAGTTATGGGAAAGAGTAGTGGAGGCTAGACTCAGGACAGAAGTGAGTATTTGCGAGCAACAGTATGGTTTCATGCCTAGAAAGAGTACCACAGATGCATTATTTGCCTTGAGGATGTTGATGGAAAAGTACAGAGAAGGTCAGAAGGAGCTACATTGTGTCTTTGTAGATCTAGAGAAAGCCTATGACAGAGTACCCAGAGAGGAACTGTGGTACTGCATGCAGAAGTCTGGAGTGGCAGAGAAGTATGTTAGAATAATACAGGACATGTACGAGGGCAGCAGAACAGCGGTGAGGTGTGCTGTCGGTGTGACAGAAGAATTTAAGGTGGACGTGGGACTGCATCAGGGATCAGCCCTGAGCCCCTTCCTTTTTGCAGTGGTGATGGATAGGCTGACAGATGAGGTTCGACTGGAATCCCCGTGGACCATGATGTTTGCAGATGACATTGTGATCTGCAGTGAAAGCAGGGAGCAGCTGGAGGAACAGTTAGAAAGATGGAGGCATGCACTGGAAAGCAGAGGAATGAAGATTAGCCGAAGTAAAACAGAATATATGTGCATGAATGAGAGGGGTGGTGGGGGAAAAATGAGGCTACAGGGAGAAGAGATGGCAAGGGTAGAGGACTTTAAATACTTGGGGTCAACCGTCCAGAGCAATGGTGAGTGTGGTCAGGAAGTGAAGAAACGGGTCCAAGCAGGTTGGAACGGGTGGAGGAAGGTGTCAGGTGTGTTATGTGACAGAAGAGTCTCTGCTAGGATGAAGGGCAAAGTTTATAAAACAGTGGTGAGGCCAGCCATGATGTATGGATTAGAGACAGTGGCACTGAAGAGAAAACAGGAAGCAGAGCTGGAGGTGGCTGAAATGAAGATGTTGAGGTTCGCTCTCGGAGTGACCAGGTTGGATAAAATTAGAAATGAGCTCATCAGAGGGACAGCCAAGGTTCGATGTTTTGGAGACAAAGTTAGAGAGAGCAGACTTCAATGGTTTGGACACGTCCAGAGGAGAGAGAGTGAGTATATTGGTAGAAGGATGATGAGGATGGAGCTGCCAGGCAAGAGAGCTAGAGGAAGACCAAAGAGAAGGTTGATGGATGTCGTGAGGGAAGACATGATGGCAGTTGGTGTTCGAGAGGAGGATGCAGGAGATAGGCTCTCATGGAAAAGGATGACGCGCTGTGGCGACCCCTAACGGGACAAGCCGAAAGGAAAAGAAGAAGAAGATTTAATATTGTACTGTATGTGTTTTCTAATGGCCTATGAGTCTGCTTAATGGATGGCTGTATTGCTTAAAAATAAATAAAACAAGCACATCTGAAGCTCACTGCCATTTGTGTTCTTTTTGTCTCCAAGGTGTGGAAGCAGAGGCACTGCTAGGCATAAAGATCTAGTGGGACACAGGCCCCCTGTTACATTTTTATCAATCATTGATAACAATTATGATGATTCTTTCAGTTGTTGACTTGGCTGTCTCTGCACACTACTGTGTGTTTTTTTAACATCACCGGTTTTATTCAGAGAGAGGCCTTGGTGCGAACTGTGAAAAAGCGCTATCTGACCTCTGAAGTGGCTGGTAACTGTAACCCACTTTACCTGCTCCCTGCAGTTTTATTGTTGATGATTTTAACAGCAGTCTTGGGGCAATCCTGGACTTTGTTGCCCCAATAAAAACAAAAAAGATACCAACAAAAACTAATCCCTCATGGAAAACTGATGTGGTCAAGAAATTAAAACGAAACTGCAGGGTGGCTCCTGCAGGCAACTGCTAAAGGTACATCTCAATCAGAATAGTGTCAGAAGCATAATATACTCGAGTTAGGTAGTTCAATTCAAAAAGTGAAGCTCACGACAGAGATGCAGTACACACATTCAGAGTAAAATATTTCATGATTTTTTTTTTAATACAGATGCATAATTTTGATGATTATCGCTTTCATCAAACAAAAACCCCTAATTCACCATCTATTCTTCTAATTTATTTAGATTTACCTCTATATTTGGTAAGCTCGCTTTAATATGTTCATGCAAATGAACAAGAAGAATCATCTTTTATTGTCATGAACATGCATGCATGCACACGAAATTTGTTCTCTGCATTTAACCCATCACAGTGAACACATACACATGTTAGTGGAACACACTGGAGCAGGGGGCAGCTGAAGCGCCCGGGGAGCATTTCGGGGTATCAGTGTCTTGCTCAAGGACACCACAGCCGTGAGTCCGGGGGATGTTGGCGGATGGTCCAGTCGGGGTTTTGAACCTAGGTCCCCCACGGTGGCAGGCGATGATCTTAACCATTGGGCCACGGCTGCCCCAATTGTGTCCAAGATGGCGCCTGTGGTCGCCTCGGTTACGTGCTCTTTAGTACTGTATATGTTTTTGTGTTTTTCGTTCTTCTTTTGTAGACATTACGTGCCTCACTTACACAAGGGAAGACTTGCTAAACATTAGGGAGTCTACCCCGGACTTTCTTTCACCAAGTATCAGTAATCCGCTCAGCTTTTTCTCTTAGTTACTTGCCAGAGCGGCAGCCACTGTCTACGGTGCATGGAGTCGAAGGCGACGCCATAGGGGGAAGCGAGCCGTAGTGCAGGTCAAGCCCCGTAAGAGAGGATTCCGAATGCCACTCCCGTCGATTCGCCCCGTAAGAGAGGATTCCGAATGCCACTCCCGTCGATTCGCCTCGCAAATCTAAGATCCCTCCCCAACGAAATGGACAAGCTTCATGTTCTCACAAAGACCAGAAAGGATGTTCCGCCGCCCTGTGCTTCACGGAGACATGGCTTTGTGAACACGTCCCCATGGTGCCGTAATGTCTCCGGGCTTCCAATTACACCGGGCAGACTACGTCACGGAGTTATCGGGAAAAACAAAATCTATATCAACGAAAAATGGTGTACCGACGTCACGGAACTAAACACACACTGTAACCCGGACTTGAAGTTGCTGTTTTTGAACTGTAAGTCATTCTACTCACTGCGCGAGCTTGCTTCATTCATACTCGTGGGTGTCTACATTCCTCCTCAAGCTAACACGAATGCCGCACTGCTAACGTAAAGTAAACAAGTAAACAAACTTGAAAAATAGCACCCTGATTCACCCCTCATTATTCTTGGACACTTTAACAAAGCTAAACTCAATCACAAACTCCGTAAATACAAGCAGCACATTGACTGTCCTACCAGGGAAAACATTCTACACTATTCTAGACCACTGCTATACCATGCAAAATGACACGCAACGTGCTGTCTCTCGCACAGCTCTGGGCTCGTCTGATCACTGCTTAATTCACTTAATACCAACATACAGACAAAAGCTTAAATGTGTGAAGCCTGTGGTGAAAACAATGAAGAAGTGGACCTATGAAGCAAAGTTAGAACTTCAAGACTGTCTAGACTGCGTATATTGGATTGTCTTTGAAACTTCCACTGGCAGCCTGGATGAATATACGGACTGTGTCACATTCTTTATCCATTTCTGTGAGGATGTGTGTGTACCAACGAAGCCATTTCGCACATTCAATAACAACAAACCGTGGTTCACTGCCAAACGTAAGCAATTTTGCCAGGCTAAAGATGTCGTCTATCGTAGTGGGGATAGGGCCCTGCATAATTGCGCTAGAAACCAGCTGACTAAAGAAATTAACATCACAAAGATAAATTATGCAGAAAAGCAAGAACAACAGTTATCCCCTAACGACTCTTAAATCAATCCGGCGGGATTGCAATTGCTAACCACAACTCCAAGCGACCATCCCCCCAAGCAGAGAACGATAAAGGACTACCTGACATCTTGATCCCCTTCTACTGCAAATTTGAAAAGGAGACTTTCACACCCCACACCCACCCAGCCACACCACTGACCTCCATCACACCTCTGACTCTCCCTTCTGCATTTACCATCCATGAACAGGATGTGATACGTATCTTCAAACAACAAAAGATCACCAAATCAGCAGGCAATTTGCTAAAATAATTTAAGTTCATTTTTTCCACATGAATGTACACACAGCACCCCATATTGACAGAAAAAAAACGGTATTTAGTTGAAGCACCCTTTTGAGCTAATACAGCCATGAGTCTTTTTGGGAATGATGCAACCTGGATTTGGCTCCTCTGCCATTCCTTGCAGGTCCTCTCCAGTTCTGTCAGGTTGGATGGTGAACGTTAGTGGGCAGCCATTTTCAGGTCTTTCCAGAGATGCTCAATTGGGTTTAAGTCAGGGCTCTGGCTGGGCCATTCAAAAACAGTCACAGAGTTGTTCTGAAGCCACTCCTTCGGTATTTTAGCTGTGTGCTTAGGGTCATTGTCTTTTTTGAAGGTGAACCTTCGGCCAAGTCTGAGGTTCTGAGCACTCTGGAGAAGATTTTCATCCAGGATATCCCTGTACTTGGCCGCATTCATCTTTTCTTCAATTGCAATCAGTCTCCCTGTCCCTGCAGCTGAAAAACACACCCATAACACCACCATGCTTCACTGTTGGGACTGTATTGGACAGGTGATGAGCAGTTCTCTGTATATATATATATATATATATATATATATATATATATATATATATATATATATATATATATATATATATATATGTGTGTGTGTGTGTGGGGGGGGGGGAAGTATTTGGACAGCCGATTGTGCAAGTTGCCCCACTTAAGTCGAGAGAGGTCTAATTTTCATCATAGGTACACTTTAACGAAGAAAGACAGAATGTGGAAAATAAATTCAGGAAATCACATTGTATGATTTTTAAACAATTATTTGTATATTCTTGTGGAAAATAAATATTTGGACAACCAAAAAGTATAACTCAATACTTTGAAATGAAAGCTTTTGCTGGCCAACACGGACTTTCAACTCCCACCACAGATTTTCTATTGGGTTGAGATCTGGAGACTGGCTAGGCCACTCCAGGATCTTGAAATGCTTCTCCCGCGGTGTGTTTGTCATCATTGTCACACTGGAAGACCCAGCCACGTTCCATCTTACGGAGGGAAGGATGTTTTTGCCCAAAATCTAACAACATGGCCCCATTTATCCTCTCCTTAATAAGGATCAGTTGTTCTGTACCCTTTTCAGAAAGCAACCCCAAAGAATGATGTTTCCACCCCCATGGTTCACAGTTGGTATGGTGTTCTTGGGGATGCCACTCATCATTCTTCATCATTCTTCTTCCCGCCAAGTGGAGTTATACCAAAAGGTTCTATTTTGGTCTCATCTGACCACATGACATTCTCAAAATCCTCCTCTGGTTCATCCAGACAAGTCACTGGGAAACTTTAGATGGGTCTGGATACACTGTATGTGCTGGTTTAAGCAGGAGGACCTTTTGCAGGATTTGAATCCATGATGCCCTACGGTGTTACTAATTGTAACCTTTGTGATTCTGGTCCCAGGTCTCTTCAGGTCATTGACCAGGTACCCCCATGTAGTTTTAGGCTGATCCTTCACCATTCTTAGGATCAGTGATAGCCCACGAGGTGAGATCTTGCATGGAGCCCCAGGCCGAGGGAGACTCTCAGAATCAGAAGGAAAACACACAAGGAATTTGTCCCCGGTAGTTGGAGCTGCTTTAGTACGACAAAACATACTTTTAGGACATAAAAACACACTAGGGAGGGTCACTTAGCAATGAAGGGTTGCCAATAACGTGGTAATGCTGATACAATGACAATTGTACAAATGCTGTCCTCAGGCAATTTAGAGCAGTTTTAAATGACTAATAGAGTCATAATCTGGAACAGTGTCAATTGTGCAAATGGTGCAGAGGTCTCAAGCAATGTACAGCAGTTTGAAATGACTAATAGTGTGATAATCTGGTACAATGACAATTGCGCAAATGATGCAGTCCTCGAGCAATTTAGACCAGTTTGAAATAACTCATAGTCCCATAGTTTGGTACAGTGACAATTGTGCAAATGATGCAGAGTCCTCAAGGAATTTCGAGTGGTTTGGAATTACGAAGTGTGATAGCTGGTGTGGTGACAATTGTGCAAATGGTGTAGAGAACTCAGGAAATTTAAGCAGTTTAAAGTGACTAGTAGTGCGATAATCTGGAACAGTAACAATTCTGCAAATAGTTCTCAAGCACATGAGTGGCCAATATTGGTCAACAACAGATATGGAAAGTGAATTCATGAATAATTTAGTCATGTCTCAGCAGAGATGTGCAAAATTGGCATTATGTTACAATGAAACAACAATTGAGGTAAATTAACTGTTTAAGAAGTTAATGGCAAGAGGGAAGAAGCTGTTGGAGTGTATGCTGGTTTTGGTTTGCATTGTTCAATAGTGGCTACCTGCGGGAAGGAGCTGAAAAGGAGCTGGAAGAGGTGGTGACCAGGGTGTAGAGGGGCCAAGAGGATTTTGCATGCTCTTGTCTTAGTTCTGGCAGCGTGCAAGTCCTCAAGAGAGGGTAGGAGGGTACCGGCAATTTTTTTCGCCATTTCTGAAAGTCTGTTGCGGTCAGATTTTGCAGTACCAAACCAGACCGATTCAATGACTGCTGTGTAGAACTGGCTCAACAGCTCCCATGTCAGGCCATGCTTCGTCAGAAGCTGCAGAAAGTACATCCTCTGCTGGGCTTTTTTTAGGATGGAGTTGATAGTGGTCTCCCACTTCAGGTCCTGGGAAACTGTAATTCCCAGGAATTTGAAAGTCTCGATGGTTGACACAGGGCAGTTGGACAGCGTGAGGGGCAGCTTATGTGAAGGATGCTTCCTGAAGTCCACGATCATTTCCACAGTCTTGAGCGTGTTCAGCTCCAGGTTGTGTCGGCTGCACCATAGCTCCAGCCGCTCCACTTCCTGTCGGTAACTCGTCACCATCTTTGATGAGGCTGATGACTGTGGTATCATCTGCAAACTTCAGACGTTTGGCAGCCGGGTGCGTTGAGGTGCAGTCATTAGTGTAGAGGGAGAAGAGCAGCGGAGAGAGGACACGTCCTTGGGAGGTCCTAGTGCTGATGGTGCGTGTGGATGAGGTGGAGTCCCCCAGTCTCACCTGCTGTGTCCTGCCCGTCAGGAGGCTATAAATCGACCGGCAGATGGCAGGCGAGGCGCTGAGCTGAAGGAGCTTGGAAGAGAGGAGTTCGGGGATGATGGTGTTGAACGCAGAGATGAAGTCCACAAACAGGATCCTTGCGTAGGTCCCTTGCCTGTAGTCATTCAGACCTGAGATTGCAGGTTTCTTGGGGACTGTGATAATGGTGGAGTGTTTGAAACAGGATGGTACTTCACACAGTTCCAGAGATCTGTTGAAGATCTGTGTGAAGACTGAAACGAGCTGGTTCGCACAGACTTTGAGCCAGGATGGGGACACAATGTCTGGCCCGCCGTCTTGTTGATCTTTTGTTGTTTGAAGATACATCTCACATCCTGTTCGGAGATGGTCAATGCAGAAGGGGGAGTCAGAGGTGTGATGGAGGTCAGTGGTGCAGTGGGTGGGTGTGGGGTGTGAAAGTGTCCCTTTCCAATCTGCAATAGAAGGTGTTCAAGCCATCAGCCTGTCCTTTATTGTTCTTCGCTTGGAGGAGATGGTAATTTCTCGTTGGTTAGCGATTGTAGACCACGCCAGACTGACGCTGAGTCATTTGCATGAAACAAGTTCTTCATCTTTTCTGCATAATTTATCTTTGTGATGCTAATTTCCTTTTTCATCTGGTTTCCAGCCCGATCGTATAGGGCTCTGTCCCCACTCCCATAGGCACTTAACTCGGGTGCTATCCATTATATTGATGTATGTGGGTGAATGGATCAGTGAATGCTTATGATAGTGTCGGCATGTGTGGCTGAACCTATAGGCCTGTTTATGACAGGATGCATGTTTTGGTATGCTGACATGATGATGTAGGTGAGGAGATGCGATCCTCCTACTTGTGTGGATGCTATGATGGCGTGTTGGGAGGTGGTATGAAACTCTATATGTGGCAGTGTATGGACAGTAGTGTCCAGTGTGTGTTGGACTGTATCTATTCCGCTACCGTATTTTACACAAGTGTGGTTTGTGCTGCGTTGTTTTCCTTGTATGTCATTTATGTGATGCTGCTTTTTCCCCATCACTGAGACAAATATCTCTTGAGTGGAGACCAATAAAGTAACCTGAACTTGAACTTATCTCTTCCATAATTTACTGTATTCACCAGTTGTGTTTACATTCGTCACACGTTTGTACTTCTTAACCGCCTCTGCATGCTGATACTTAAAACTATCCAATGTTTTTTGGGGGGGAAGCAGTGGCGGCCCTAGTTGGAATGAGGCCCTGTGTCTGCTCTCCTTAAGGCCCCAAGCCCCTCTCAAAATCAGCTCTACATTACAATAGAGGTTATCAGTGATTGCAAAATGGAACTCACCATGTGCAGAATCACTTCAAGCTTGAGGAAGAGGCTTTTTTAAATTCATATATATGACATTGAAATTATAGCGAACTAACAATGAGCTTCTCACCCAGTGAAAAGAACAGCGGTGAAATTAAACACTAATTTAACTCAGGGTACAACAAATAGATGCACAACTATTATACTACTATTATACTACAAGGAAATACTACAACCAGCAACTAACATTAACAATAAAACGTAAAACACATCAACTTCCCCGATGCAACAGTAGGAGTCACGGCAGTTTAGGGATACCCGTGGTGTTACTAATCACATTTTATTGTTAACATAGTTGTTTGTCGTTTCCTCGTAGCAGAGTACTAGTAGTTGTTGTTTGTTTAACCTACTTGTTGTGCTATCATTTCACCATATGGTTGGTATTGTTTGTTTTTACTATGTTTTAGGGATATAAATGAACGTTCTTTTGACTGTAGAACTTGAATGATGTTTAAAAGAATAGGTTATGATTCAGCGTCAGCACTGAGATTTACATTCACGTGCACTTTCAGAGATGGTGAATCACCATCATCTCCTCAAACTCCCACAGAAATTCCCCATACAAATTTCTTCACACAATAAAACAAATATTTCACGTTAGAGGTGTGCGGTATAAACAGTATAATCAGTAGAAGGTATACATTTGGACGAAGGCACAGATTTGGATTTAACCAACCAATTGCGAAAAAGCTTGTTGATGATGTCATCGTATCTGTCTCAGTATAAAAATGGCGCATGCACGTCTGGTCACTGAGCTCCCAAGTAGCGTTGTTTCTTATTTTATTTTATTAATTGTTTTAACCAGCCCCATGCCAAGACCACTGTGTCCCTGTACATTACTCCCTGCTTTACCAGCTGTTCAGAATGATATATGGGAATGCAAGCAACATTTATGAAAATATTATCACTGAAGGAGGAGAAGAAGTAATTAATGTTAAGAAAGACGTATCATCACCTAGTTTTCATGGCAACTTATCACAGTATGCAAGTTTGTTGCCATTTAATGGCAAGCAAAGATATGCAGCAAAGCTTTTTCAACACATATATCCCCAACTCGCGGCACGGTGGCCGACTGGTTAGAGCGTCTGCCTCACAGTTCTGAGGACCCGGGTTCTATCCCCGGCCCCGCCTGTGTGGAGTTTGCATGTTCTCCCCGTGCCTGCGTGGGTTTTCTCCGGGCACTCCGGTTTCCTCCCACATCCCAAAAACATGCATTAATTGGAGACTCTAAATTGCCCGTAGGCATGACTGTGAGTGCGAATGGTTGTTTGTTTCGATGTGCCCTGCGATTGGCTGGCAACCAGTTCAGGGTGTACCCCGCCTCCTGCCCGATGACAGTTGGGATAGGCTCCGGCACGCCCGCGACCCTAGTGAGGAGAAGCGGCTCAGAAAATGGATGGATGGATGGATATCCCCAACTCTTGTCCAGCCTGCAGCATCCAGTGTCATGAACGGAACAGAGGATAGGACCCAAAAATGCACGACTCCAAAACAAATTGACAGTTTCCAAAAAGAGAGGTTTAATAGACGGGCATAGGTCGGTACACAGGCAGGCAATCCAAGAGAGGCAACAGTATCCAAAAACATGAGGCAAAGAGACAAGGTCGATAATCGGAACAGGGTCAAGTCTTACTGTGAATCTATGACGTGGAAACAAGGAATGCTGGAACGCGACGACAAGGTACAACGAACTGGCAACGAGAGGAAATGAGACACGAGGTTATATACAAGGGGTAATTAGGGTGAACGAGGCACAGGTGATGAAGATGCTCACATGAGCAGGTGTGTGTGAAACAGGGGGGGAAGACAAAACCCGGAACACACACATATGACAGTACCCCCCCCTTAACGGCCGGCCCCAGACGGCCCTGGGGCCCCTGGATGCGCAACGTGGAAGTCCCGAATGAGCGAATCATCCACGATAAACGCAGACGGTACCCAGGAACGCTCCTCAGGCCCATAGCCCTCCCAGTCCACCAGATATTGAAATCCCCTGCCCCTCCGACGAGATGACAACAGCCGCTTCACAGAGAAGACAGGGCCCCCATCCACAAACCGGGGGGGAGGAGGGGGCCTGGTAGGCGGGACCAGAGGGGACTTCCGGGCTGGCTTGAGTAGGCTGACGTGAAAAGTAGGGTGGACCCGCATAGACCTTGGGAGCCTCAGCTTCACGGTGACAGGGTTGATGATTTTTGTGATGGGGAAGGGCCCAACGAACCTGGGAGCGAGCTTCTTGGACTCCACCCGGAGTGGAATATGTTTGGTCGAAAGCCAAACTCGCTGACCCACTTTGTAGTTCGGGGCCGGTGTCCTCCGACGGTCAGCAGCGGCTTTGTAGGACCGTCCCTGGCGCAGCAGCATCTGGCGGGCTCGCTCCCAGGTCCTCCTGCAGCGTCTCACCAAGGTTAATGCTGCTGGAACTGTGGATTCTGAGGCTATGGCAGGAAACAGAGATGGTTGGTAACCATGCACAACGTGAAAAGGCGATAGACCAGTGGATGCAGAGGGGAGGGAATTGTGGGAGAATTCGACCCAAACCAGTTTCTGAGACCAGGATCGCGGCTCCTGTGAAGCGAGACATCGGAGCCCCGTCTCCAGGTCCTGGTTCAGCCTCTCGGTTTGGCCGTTGGTCTCAGGATGAAACCCGGATGACAGACTGACGGTAGCACCTATGAGTTTACAAAACTCTTTCCAAAATTGCGAAATGAATTGGGGACCCCTATCAGACACCACATTCTTGGGGAAACCATGGAACTTAAAAACCTGATTAATCATTAGCTCGGCAGTGTCTTTAGCTGAGGGGAGTTTTGGAAGTGCAATGAAGTGCGCCATCTTAGAGAACCTGTCAACAACTGTAAGAATGGTGGTATTGCCTTTAGAGGCCGGTAATCCTGTAACAAAGTCTACGGAAATGTCTGACCAAGGACGTTGTGGTATTGGCAGGGGTCGCAACTCCCCAGAAGGACGTTGACGAGAGGCCTTGTTAGCAGCACATACCTGGCAAGCATTGACGTAATCGCTAACATCCCTCCTAACATTAGGCCACCAAAAGCGCTGTTCGACCACTGATAGCGTCTTGGCAATGCCTGGGTGACATACCGTTCGGTTCGTGTGAGCCCAGTGGATGACTTTTCCCCTTAAGGTCGGAACCACATAAAGCCTGTTCTCGGGGCAATCTTCAGGGCTAGGAGTGTCTTTCAGAGCCCCTTCAACCGCAGTCTCAATGTCCCAAACAAAAGCGGAAATGAAGCATGACTTAGGCAAAATAGTCTTAGGGTCGGACAAAGAACTCTCCTCGGAGAAAATGCGTGACAAAGCATCTGGCTTACCATTTTTAGAACCCGGTCGGTATGATAACGTAAAATTAAATCTAGAGAAGAAAAGAGCCCATCTAGCCTGCCTCGCATTTAATCTTTTGGCAGTTTTAATATATTCAAGGTTCTTGTGATCTGTCCATACTAAAAACGGAGTATGTGCCCCCTCTCCATCAAAGCCACCTTGACTGCCAACAGTTCACGGTCGCCAATGTCATAATTCTTTTCAGCTGGGGTCAATTTTTTGGAGAGAAACGCACAAGGATGTAACTTATCATCCTTGAGAGACTTCTGGGAGAGCACTGCTCCTATTCCGGCATCAGACGCATCGACTTCTACCACAAACTGCTGTTTGAGATCTGGCAAAGTAAGGATGGGAGCGGAGGTAAAGCTCGACTTAAGTTTTTGAAAAGCTGCATGACAAAGCGGGTTCCATACAAAAGGTTTGTGTGGCGAGGTAAGATCATGCAAAGGAGAGGCTATAGAACTGAAATTCCTGATGAATTTCCTGTAGAAGTTTGCGAACCCTAAGAACCTTTGTACATCTTTGCGTGACGTGGGAGTAGGCCAATAAATAACGGCATCGACTTTGCAAGGGTCCATCTTGACTTCACCTTGAGCCAGGACGAAACCCAGAAAAGAAACGGACGCCTGGTGGAACTCACATTTCTCAGCCTTGACATAGAGTTGATTCTGCAGTAAGTGCTGCAAAACAGAGCGGACATGAATAATGTGAGTCTCCTCATCATCTAAATAAACAAAAACATAAACATTCAACATGTCGCGCAGGACATCGTTGACAAGGTTCTGGAAAACAGCTGGAGCGTTAGTAAGCCCAAAAGGCATTACCAAATATTCATAATGTCCCGTTGGTGTGTTGAATGCTGTTTTCCATTCATCCCCCTCCCTTATCCTGACTAGATGATATGCATTTCTTAAGTCCAGTTTTGTGAAAATCTTGGCTCCCTCCAGGAACTCAAAGGCGGTGGAGATGAGAGGAAGAGGGTACCTGTTTTTTACCGTGATCTCATTGAGACCCCGGTAATCGATACAGGGTCGCAGGGTCTTGTCTTTCTTGTCCACGAAGAAAAATCCTGCTCCCGCAGGGGATGAAGATGGGCGAATGATCCCGGCTGCCAGTGATTCTTCTACGTATTCCTTCATGGCCTTGTGTTCCGGCCCTGAAAGAGAGAACAACCTCCCTCGTGGGGGTGTGGTTCCAGGCAGCAAGTCAATAGCACAGTCATAAGGTCTGTGGGGTGGAAGGGATTTGGCCTTGGACTTGGAAAAAACATCTTTAATATCCTGATAACAGGTGGGCACTTGAGATAAATCAGGATCCGCAGATGGGGTCTGTGGAGTGTCCTTAGAAACATGACCCTGAACATCACGTGGCGGCTTGAAACAGTTCCGGGCGCAATTGCTGCCCCATGACATAACCTGCCCAGAGGACCAGTCAATGTGGGGGTTATGTAATTTCAACCATGGGTTCCCTAAGATAACGTCATGATTCATGGCGTCAAAAACATGAAAACTAATACGTTCCGAGTGAGAATCAGGGAATGTCAATGTGAGTGTTTGGGTGCGGTGAGTGATCTTGCCCATAAAACTGCCGTCTGCAGCATAGGTGTTGCGGTGGCGTTTTATTCCAAAGGTTCTAAGGTGCATACGTCTAACAAGGATGGAGTTGAGTAAATTTGCATCAGAACCAGAGTCAATTAAAACAGGTGTATGAATTTCTTGATCAGGAGAGCATAGTGTCACTTTAGGAAGAACCCGTGTAGGGTCTTCCTTAATGAAATTCAGACTCACCTCTCCCGTGCCCTGGCTACCGGCACCGGCAACTTTGACGTGACAGTTGCTCACGGAACGACCCAACTGACCGCAGTAGAAGCACCGCCCTTCCCTCAGCCGGCGTTGACGTTCCTCAGGGGAGAGACGGAACCTGCCCAGTTGCATGGGCTCATCCGTGGTGACGCTAGCCAGTGGATTGAGACTGGCAGCAGGGAATCTGCCTTGGTTTGGCTTGTCACCGAGGCTCGTCCTCCAAGTGCGCGGTGAAGCATCCCTCCGCCGAACTCCATCCAGCTCGCGATCCAAAAGCCTTCTGTCGATCTTGAGGGCGAGAGCGATGAGAGTGTCCAAGTCGGTTGGCAGGTCTAGCGGGACTAAATGATCCTTGACGGCGGGGGATAGTCCTTGAAAAAAGGCATGGAGTAGCGCCCGATTATTCCAATGAGTCTCAGCTGCTAGAATGCGAAACTCAATCGCGTAATCTGACACCCTGTGCTTGCCTTGTTGTAAGGTGACAAGGGAGCGAGCTGCCTCACAATCAGGAGTGGAAAATTGAAAAATTTGCTCCATAGTCTTGACGAAAAAAGCCCATGAATGACACGCGGCGGAATTCCGGCTCCATTCAGCAGTAGCCCACGCCTCCGCACGACCAGTCAGGTGGGAAATGACGAATGCGATCTTTGCCCGCTCGGTGGGGAAGGCGGTTGCCTGTAGTTCAAAGTGGAGTTCGCACTGCGTGATGAACGGCTTAATGTTCCCAGATTCTCCAGAGAACCTCTCCGGTCGAGAGAGCTGTGGGCAGACAGCAGCGGAGGTGGCAGGTGGCTGCATGGTGACTACTTCACACGGAAATACCGTGGCAGTACTGGGTGTGGTGCCAACTGGTTCCTTCTCTTGAAAAAAATTCAAAAGAAATTCAAACTGCGAGGCCACCTGTCTCTTCATATTGTCCTGATTCCTTGACAGTCCCTCTAGATGAAGGTGGAGGGCGGCAATCTGCTCATCCTGCTTCGCGAGGCGTTGACCCTGCGCTTGAAGGGCTTTGCGCACCGGGTCTGAGTCTGCTGGGTCCATGTTCTGGCCAGTTCGTTCTGTCATGAACGGAACAGAGGATAGGACCCAAAAATGCACGACTCCAAAACAAATTGACAGTTTCCAAAAAGAGAGGTTTAATAGACGGGCATAGGTCGGTACACAGGCAGGCAATCCAAGAGAGGCAACAGTATCCAAAAACATGAGGCAAAGAGACAAGGTCGATAATCGGAACAGGGTCAAGTCTTACTGTGAATCTATGACGTGGAAACAAGGAATGCTGGAACGCGACGACAAGGTACAACGAACTGGCAACGAGAGGAAATGAGACACGAGGTTATATACAAGGGGTAATTAGGGTGAACGAGGCACAGGTGATGAAGATGCTCACATGAGCAGGTGTGTGTGAAACAGGGGGGGAAGACAAAACCCGGAACACACACATATGACATCCAGACTGATGTTGTGTAAGGTTTTAATGTAAAAGATTTGCGCATGCATAACAAGAAATTCCTCATGAATTAAATCTAAATGCAACTTGCTTTCCATATAATATATTAATATAATATATAATATAAATATTATTTATTACATGTATATTTACATATGGCGTGTAGTCAAGACTGCTTTTGTCATTGCTATTTATGCCTAATATGAACAATATTAAAGATTCAAGATGTTTGTCATGCACTAGGAAAACAGCAATGAAATTCTTACTTTGCTAGTCTCCCTCCACTCAAAGATAATATTCATCCATCCATCAATTTTCCGTACCACTTTATCCTCACAAGGGTCGCGGGCATGCTGGAGCCTATCCCAGCCATCTTTGGGCGAGAGGCGAGGTACATCCTGAACTGGTCACCAGCCAATCACAGGACACATATAAACAAACAACAATTCGCGCACACATTCACACCTCACATTCACACCAATTTAGAGTCTTCAATCAACCTACCATGCACGTTTTTGGGATGTGGGAGGAAACCGGAGTGCCCGGAGAAAACCCACGCAGCCACAGGGAGAATATGCAAACTCCACACAGATGGGGGCGGGATTTGAACCCCAGTCCCCATAAATGTGAGGCAGATGTGCTAATCAGTCTTCCACCGTGCCGCCCAAAGATAATATTAATATAAAAATTAAATAAGAACAAGTAACCCTAACGCTAATATCCAATATCATAATATATAGCAAAACAAAATCATGAAGGTATTTGTCTTACCATATATAAAGTGTCGTTATCGGTAGGTTCCACTTTTTATGCGTAAATTCTGCGATTCAAAGCTTTCGACAAGCTTCAGGTTAACTTTGGTATGCCGTAAAAGCTCTTTGGATCAATCTTATCAAATCTGAACAGCTGATAACATAACACGACACTATAATTATTACATTAACAAAAACAACAACCTATTCATAAATGCTTCCATGATTATTTTTACACTGAAGCTTATATCACGATATATACCGTTACCGTGAAGGAATATAATTTATACCATGATATGAATTTTACGTCATATCACCCAGCCATGTGCCCTGCGATTGGCTGGCGACCAGTTCAGGGTGTACCCCACCTCTCGCCCGAAGATAGCCAGGATAGGATCCACACCCGCGGCCCTAGTGAGGATAAGTGGTACGGAAAATGAATGAATGAATGAATGAATCACCTAGCCCAATTTCACATAGCAAATATTGCACATGCCAGAAACCGCCACTCCTCAGAAAACAAAGAGTGACTCCACCTCTGAAAAACATTCCTTTACTGTGTAAGACCTTGTCAAAGAGTATTATTCTGTTCTTAATTTACTGGGAAAAAAGTTCTGCTTAGTGTCAGCAAGGGACTCTTGATCAAAGTCATTAGTCACTTGGTTTGGCCTCTTTGCTGCTGAATAATTGAGGCATTGAGAGGCTAAAGGATTTGATGATGGTGGCTCATGAGTTAAGAGTTATAATGAGAATTCCCTTCTCAAGGCAAGGCAGAAGATGACAGAAAAAAAGAGGACAGGAGGAACATGTGTTAATAAAATGGGAGGACAGAAGAGAAAGTAATGCTCCTTTTTTCTTTCTCCGCTCTGAGCTCTGTCCAAACATTCAATATATTATATACAGTACAATGCTGCTCATCCCTCTTTGGTTTGTTTCAACACATTCTATGAGAGCTTTGTTTTAGCTAAGGAGCTAAGCACGCAAACTCTCGGTCCATTACCTGCATTCTTTTTTTTTTTTTTTTTTTTGTCCTGTTCGGCTATTAGGTCAAGAACGGAGGATCTGTATCCCTTTTATGCCGGAACAGTTTTACTGTGGAGTTTTTAACCTGCCGCTGTGGTTTCTTAGCATTATAATTGAAGTTCATTGAGAATCAGAGTCTAACAGAACAATGTTTCTAGAGGGGAGAGAGAAACGAAGACAAAAGACAAACCACTAATTGTAAACAGGATGAGAAAAGTAAATCATTACATATCTACAGCAATTAAACATTAGATATGAGTGTTGTATGGGGCTGTAGTGCTACACCCTGTGAGGAAAGGACAGGACAAGCTAGAACAGGACAAGGACAGGAGAAGAAGCATGCAGGACGAGGGTCGTGAACCCGGCTGTACAACTGAAGTGTGGTAGGAGTGGCTATGTAAATTATAAACGTCTACAGGACCAGAGTGTGAGTGAGGGGATACCCAAGCAATTTGCATATTCATGAGTTATTTGCCGCAATAAGTGAGTGGCCCCACACCTAGTGAAAGAGTCCAGGGGGTGTGTGCCTGTGGACCCAGAGCGGTCCGCCGGCCCCACCGAGGCGCCCGGCGCCCACACGCCCTGCCACCCCCACGCCCCGCCACCCCCACTAGGAGAGCCAGACACCCCCCCAACCCGCAGGACCCACGATGGAGCTAGTCCCCACCCCGCCCAAAGATGGGAGGGTTCAGGGAGCAGCCGCGGGTCATGAGAGGGGAGCCCCAACACCAAGCAGTCATCCAGCCCCCCCGAGTGGTGTCGTGCATCAAAATTTGAAGAGGCCAGTGAGCCGGATGGGGGGTTGCGAGGCAGGGCTGCCAGGCACTGCTGACAGCCAAATCACCCCCACCCAAGACCCACCGTCCCCCAGAGATGGGTGTATGTGGGGCATTCAAAACATGGGGGCAGGGCGCCCGGACCGGGAAACACCACAGACGTGCTGAAAGCCACACCTTCCCGACCCCACACACACACCCACACAGTCCCGCCAGCACGCACTACCCGCCCCGAGTGTGGGAGGTGGACTTCCCCCAAACCAGGCAGAGGCAAAAACTCAACAGCAGGCCCCACAGCCCGCAGGGGAACACCCCCCCACTCGCCACCCCCCACAAGAAGATGAAGAGGCGACCACAGCGGGACGCAAAGAATGGAGAAAAGAGGAGGAAGCCCCCCCCCCTCCGAGATCGGGAAGGAGTGAAGAAAGTCCCACCCCCACAGACGCCGGAATCGCAAACACAGGGACAATAAGAGAAGATCCCCACTCCATGCATGTGTCCTCTTACCATGCAAATCAGTCTAAAATGTGAGAAAACACAAGCTAACAAACAAACAAAAAATAAATATATAAAAATAATAAACCACCCAAAAATTAAGTAAATAAATGAATACGAACGATTGCACCTCAACGCACCTGGCTGTCAAACTCCTGAAGTTTGCAGATGACACCACTGTCATCGGTCTCATCAACGATGGTGACAGGTCTGCATATCGACAGGAAGTGGAGCGGCTGTAGCTGTGGTGAGGCCAACACAACCTGGAGCTGAACACGCTCAAGACTGGAGAGATGATCGTGGACTTCAGGAGGCATCCTTTGCCACAGCTGCCCCTCACGTTGTCCAGCTGCCTTGTGTCAACCCTCGAGACCTTCAAGTTTCCTGGGAATTACAGTCTCTCAGGACCTGAAGTGGGTGATCAACATCAACTCCGTCCTCAAAAAGGCCCAGCAGAGGATGTACTTCCTGTGGAAGGAAGCACGGCCTGCCACAGGAGCTGCTGAGGCAGTTCTACACAGCAGTCATCGAATCAGCCCTGTGTTCTTCCATCACAGTCTGGTTTGGTGCTGCTACAAAAAAGGACAAACTCCGACTGCAACGGACAATCAAAACTGCTGAAAGGATTGTCGGTACCCCCCTACCCACCCTTGAGGACTTGCACGCTGCCAGAACTAAGACAAGGGCGTGCAAAATCCTCTCGGACCCTCCCCACCCCGGTCACCAGCTCTTCCAGCTCCTTCCCTCAGGTAGGCGCTACCGATCAATGCAATCTAGAACTAGTAGACATTCCAACAGCTTCTTCCCTCTTGCAATCAACTTCTTGAACAGCTAACTTACAATTCCATTACAACAAGCTGGCAACTTTTTGACTTGAGTTCGTTGTCACATTTCTGTGGGGCCAATTATGTATTACTCGTGCACTCACTGTAGTTGTCTCGCCGTGCTGCACTATTTGCATATAGTGGCCACTCATGCCAGAGTAGCATCTGCTCCATTTGCACACTGATTGAGGAGTATCTGTAACATTTGCACAACCATTGTCCCAGATTATCGCAGTACTCGTCACTTTAAACCGCATACACTCCTTGAAGTCTCAGTGCCCTTTGCACAATGGTCATTGCACCGGACTATTGCGATATTAGCCATTCGAACTGAGGACTCTGCATCTTTTTGCACAATTGTTGTTTGTTGTTGTTTTTTGTCAATGTCTTTATGTCTCCAAAGTGTTCTGTAAATTGACTGTCTGTTGTACTAGAGCGGCTCCAACTACCGGAGACAAATTCCTTGTGTGTTTTGGACATACTTGGCAAATAAAGATGATTCTGATTCTGATTCTGATTCTGATTCTATGGAGCACTTTATATTGTATACGCTGTAAATTTGTGTTTTTTGTATTGTTACAAATTGGTATCCAGTAGCTATGGTCAGCGGACATGGAATGGTCTTCTTAAATCAAAGGTCTGCATTGATTTAGTACATGAAATAAATTTAGAAATTTCTGAGAGATTTCTTTTACTTTGCGGGAGAAGCTACACTATTTGCTTTTAATTTATTGTATTGAAGAAAGTTTCCGCCTGTTATTTGGAATTCTTGGAACCGTTCATCACGTGTCCTAAAAACATTATCGTTAAATAGTTGTTGTAGGTTCCATGTTGTTCCCATGTACTAAAATGAAGGGGTATATTATTAGTTTCAAAATCCGGATTATGCCAGATTGGAGAGAGCATACTGGGAGCTAATTGAGATCCTGTAGATTCTAAATTTTGCCACCAAGCCATTAAGGTGGATGCGATTATGGGGTTCTTGAAGCATTTATGGCGTTTTAAGACTTGTGGAAATAAATGGGAGTTTTGGGAGTTTGATGTTGTTGCAGTTCCAATTCTTTGTTCCAATTCTAGCCAAGAATCATACTCCTCATTGTGGTCCAACCATTTGATGATGTATTGTAATTGGTTAGCTAAATAATAGTGTTTAAAGTTGGGAGCATTTAGGTCTCCCTCCTGTTTACTTTTCTGAAGAATCGATAGATTAATTATTTTTTTCTTATTTTTTGAATAAAGATTTGTTAAAGCAGAATCTAAGGTTTGAAACCATTTAAATGTGGTCTCAAATGGAATCATTGAGAATAAATAATTTATTTGAGGTAAGGTTTTCATTTTTATTGTGGCTATTCTTCCCAGTGGTGATATAGGTAAATTATTCCAGCGTTTTAAATCAGCTGAGATTTTTTTTCCAGAAGTGGTGTGTAATTTAGATTGGTTAGCTCTATGAGTATGGATGGTATATTAATACCTAAATACTTAATGTTTCCTATAGGAATGGGGTAATCTGGGATTTGATCTGCAGGATTCCATGAGTTTGCTGTTATAGGGAGTATTGTTGATTTTGTCCAGTTGATAGCGTAATCCGATATTTATGAAAATGTTTTAATGAGATTGAAGACTGCCTCAAGAGATGACTTGGGTTCCTGTAAATAGAGAAGACTATCATCAGCATACAGATTGATTTTGTGTTCTGTCACTAGCGAGCAGATAGCTTAAATATTAGCATTCTGACGGATAGCGGCAATATTGCAAATAGCATTGGTGAAAGTGGACAGCCTTGTCAAGTTCCTCTTTGTAAAGTAAAACTTTGTGAAGTAATCTTTTTTGTAGTGACTGTCGCTTTCGGCAAATTCATCATGTCCAGTGTATAGCATTTATTGCTATACAAAATTAGTTTATGCTTTTATACTCTAAATTTGTAATACCATCCATCCATCCATTTTCTGAGCCGCTTCTCCTCACTAGGGTCGCGGGCGTGCTGGAACCTATCCCAGCTGTCATCGGGCAGGAGGCGGGGTACACCCTGAACTGGTTGCCAGCCAATCGCAGGGCACATAGGAACAAACAACCATTCGCACTCACAGTCATGCCTACGGGCAATTTAGAGTCTCCAATTCATGCATGTTTTTGGGATGCGGGAGGAAACCGGAGCGCCCGGAGAAAACCCACGCGGCACGGGGAGAACATGCAAACTCCACACAGGCGGGGCCGGGGATTGAACCCGGGTCCTCAGAACTGTGAGGCTGACGCTCTAACCAGTCGGCCACCGTGCCGCCATTTATACCCTTTACTCCATATATATACAGGCATATTTTGACCGATTGAACAAGTCATGTTATGTATCGAGAAAATGTTTGCCTTGTGGGAAAGCAAAAATACTGCTGTAGCAGCCCTGCATATTGGTCATGAGTCTGTCTGCAACACTACACTATCTTGCTTCAGAGGTGAAGTCAACTGTTTGATTGAATTGAAAGGTAGGTTTCTATTTTGTCCAACGTACGTCTTGTAGAGACGTCTTCTCTTGCATGCTATTTATACTATATATTTACATTTCCTATCTTCACTAAACGATGCATATTTCCCCATTATAAGAATTGTATTCTTGTCTTTTCACCCATTCTCAAGTGACAGGCTGAATCCTGTATGGCTGTGTATTTACATTTTTAACACCAGAGTCATATTTAATTTGCCTGTTATTTTGTTGTTCAAAGTTGGTTATTCTCCGTTAAAACGCGGTTCCAGTCAGACCTATGTGACAATTGTACTGTATCATCAAATCACTTATTTCGGTGTTTGGCGACTCCGTGTCACTATCGCTTAGCAATTAGCATGGCTTTCCCGCTCACAGACTTTCCCAGCTGCGGGGAGCGGCGCATCGGGGAAGACATGACCCAGTGCCGCTTGACGCTGCATTGAAGCATGCATATTTATTACCGCGACGTACGTTTGAAGTGTCAATGGTCAATGTGTCCTGCAATTTACATTAGTTCTTGCAGCTAGCTCGCTGCCTTCTTCATCAATGCACAAGCCGCTAATCCAGTTTGGGTGTCATGTCGAGCTGGCTCAAACCAGGGCTGTACATAGCTGGCTAGTCATTGCTTTGGAAATTTGTTACAATTATCCGACAGCTAAAGTTAGCCTACTAATATTTACCACCAAAAATTTTCAAAATTGTTCATCTTCAACTAAAAAGTTGAAATTTGAGAAAATTCTACATAGTCCTTAAGATCCTTCTTGAGAATGATCAAATAACAAGGGCTATTTTACACTTTTACTGTGATTGATAAGAACATTAATCAACATTTTATATAGTTTCCCATTTCAACCGCTTTTATACTCACATCTTGGTGATGAAAAGTGTCACTCGTGTCACTTCACTTTATCTCTGTACTCGGCTAATACTGACAGCAGTGCTACTGCCACTGACAAGAGCATCATTATACAGTATTCCATTTTTACAAGGCATGATTTAAATCTATCAGTCAATATTCTACTGTGATTGAAGGATTTTCTTTTTACAATTCAATATTAAAATAAAGAACCCAGACCCAGTGCCAACCTTGTGAATGTCTTTTTTTCTTGAGTACAGCTAACGTTAGATTCAAGGACAGTGAATGAGACACATTACTTTTTATGCCTTTGCTGTTTTGCCACAATATTTTGTTCCATTTGGGTTCAGTACATTTACTGTGTTCAACAAGCTTGTGCACACAAAGAATGGGAGTGTGATGACCATAAAATGCAAAGAAAGCTTTCAGGCTCTTCACAGTGTGGCTCAATTGTCCTTCGGTGTTAAGAGGCAAGCTTTCTGGCCAATAGTACTCATGTGTCTATCTTCTCAGAGCATTGAGTTGTGAACATTTTAGAAAATGGTGCAATATCTTTTAGACAAAGCATTATTTTCACCTATTAACCCAGGCACTTACTATAATTTTTAATAGTTCACCTAGTGCTGTGTATGATTATCTAGAACAGGGGTCACCAACCTTTTTTAAACTGAGAAGTACTTCTTGGCTGCTGATTAATGCGACCGGTAACCAGTTTGACACATACACTATATTGCCAGACGTATTTGCTCCACCTGCCTTGACTCATATGATTTTAAGTGATATCCCATTCTAAATCCATCCATCCATCCATTTTCTAAGCAGCTTCTCCTCACTAGGGTCACGGGCGTGCTGGAGCCTATCCCAGCTGTCATCGGGCAGGAGGCGGGGTACACCCTGAACTGGTTGCCAGCCAATCGCAGGGCACATTCAAACAAACAACCATTCACTCTCACAGTCACACCTACGGGCAATTTAGAGTCTCCAATTAATGCATGTTTTTGGGATGTGGGAGGAAAGCGGAGTGCCCGGAGAAAACCCACGCAGGCACGGGGAGAACATGCAAACTCCACACAGGCGGGGCCGGGGATTGAACCCGGGTCCTCAGAACTGTGAGGCTGACGCTCTAACCTGTCGGCCACCGTGCCGCCCATTCTAAATCCATATAGTTTAATATAATGTTGGTCTACCCTTTGCAACTATACCAGCTTCAACTCGTGTGGGGAGACTTTCAGCAAGGTTTAGGATTGAGTTTATGGGATATATTTGTGAGGTCATACACTGATGTTGGACGAGAAGGCTTGGCTCACTGTCCACTCAAAATCAACCCAAAGGTGTTCTATCGGGTTGAGGGCAGGACCCAGTCAAGTTCATCCACACCAAATTCTCTCATCAATGTCTTCATGGACCTTGCTTTGCGCACTGGTGCACAGACATGGATATGTTGGAAGTGGTCATCATCAAGTGGTTTCATTTCTATTGATATTGATTACCCGCGACCCTAGTGAGGATACGTGGAACGGAAAACAAATGAATGAATGATATTGATTAATGTACTGTAAGTGCACATTGTCCATAAATGTAAAAATAAATATGTTAAAAAAAAAAAAAAAAAAACTCAGAACGTGCCCGCAGACTACTCATTTGGTCCTTGGGGGCTACCTGGTGCCCGGGGGCAACACGTTGGTGACCCCTGATCTAGAAGACAAAGAGAGCAATGAAAACTTTATCAGGATCCAAAGAACTCCAGGCAATGATTGCATGTGTGCTAAAAATTAGAATGGTTTGCATTGTAAAATCACATCTTAACTATGTCCTTTTTTTTTTTTAAGGTTCTCTCATGTTTGTTCTCTGACCAATCTGTTACCGTTGATGCTAGTGCTAATGCAACACAAGAAATGTCCACAAATCCAAATGAATAATTGATTTATTTCCTTTGTTATTTATTATCATATTAATATGGTTGATTAGAGAGAGATTAGCTGTACAGTCACCTCTTAAAATCAGTTTCTAATAAAAGCTGGACGTGATTTCCTGTACTTATGATTTCTTTGGGTGTGAACAAACACCAGAGCAGCTGAGTTGACTTAAGTGATAGAAAACAGTATATACTGTATGCTTCATGAGAACTACACTTATTGTATGGTGTTTTGACAATTAACATCTTGGCAAAAGGAAAAATATTCTACAACCCACAAAACTGTAATGTGTATATTACAGAATATCATGTTTTTTACCTTGATGGGCTTGTTGTTTTATGGTTAATGTAATTTTCGAACAGCAATGGTTTAATTTAAATTGAATTTACCAATATCTTCTTGATTCCTTTCTTGAGCTCCTCAACTAGTTCCGTCAATAACATTAAAACTATCTAAGCCTCCATGTTTCGCTTTTAAATACATGCATTCATTTATGAATTAATTATTGTTAATAATCACGTGGAGACCTCAGTGACTCCTCAAATAACATAAATGAGGTAATGTTCAGTATTATATCACATGTTGACTTCCTCACTTCTCTGTTTGTCTAGCCTGCGAAAGTGACTTCTGGGGTCCCCACTGCACTAATCGCTGTCAGTGTCGGAACGGTGCCAAATGTAACCCAATCACAGGAGCCTGCGTCTGCAGAGATGGCTATCAGGGCTGGCGTTGCGAAGAACCGTGTGAGCCCAACTTATACGGCAAAGACTGTCTGCTTGAGTGCCAATGCCTGAACGGTGCAACATGCCACCATGAAAGCGGCGAGTGCCTCTGTGCACCTGGATACACCGGGGCCTTGTAGGTAGCTCTTCATTGTTGTTAATGTCTTAACTGGATGTTTCTTGATTTCTGTAGAAATAAATTACATTGTAGATTATCTATCCAGGCGGCACGGTGGGTGACAGGTTAGAGCGTCAGCCTCACAGTTCTGAGGACCGGGGTTCAATCCCCAGCCCTGCCTGCGTGGGTTTTCTCCGGGTACTCCGGTTTTCTTCCACATCCCAAAAACATCCATGAATTGGAGACTCTAAATTGCCCGTAGGTGTGACTGTGAGTGCGACTGGTTGTTTGTTTGTATGTGCCCTGCGATTGGCTGGCGACCAGTTCAGGGTGCACCCCGCCTCCTGCCCGATGATAGCTGGGATAGGCTCCAGCATGCCCGCGACCCTAGTGAGGAGAAGCGGCTCAGAAAATGGATGGATGGATGGATTATCCATCCATCCATCCATCTTCTCTAATTATTTTTATTATTATAATCCATCCATCCATTCTCTTACCCGCTTTTCCTCACTAGGCTTGCGGGCGTGCTGGAGCCTATCCCACCTATCTTCAGGCGAGAGGCGGGGTACACCCTGAACTGGTCGCCAGCCAAACGCAGGGCACATATAAACAAACAACCGTTCGCACTTACATTCATACCTACGGGCAATTTAGTCTTTAATCAACCTACCATGCATATTTTTGGGATGTGGGAGGAAAGCGGAGTACCCAGAGAAACGAGGAGAACATGCAAATTCCACACATGCGAGGCCGGATTTGAACCCAGGTCCTCAGAACTGTGAGGCAGATGTGCGAACCAGTCGGCCACCGTGCCGCCCTATTATTTTTATTATTATTATATTTATTGTGTTTTTCATTGTATTTTCATTATTATGAACACTTTGTTACTGCTGCAGTTGTTTTTTTTAAAGTGGTCTATAAAAAAAGTTGAGTATATTTTAATCTTAATATTGATCCAAATATAATGACATTACGAATATACTGGTCGATGTGATTATTTATTTATCATTAAAGAGCATTTTTTAACAAACAACATTCTCCAATATTATTTAAGTGCATTAAAATACACTTAATAAAACTATTAGATAACCTATTATATTTTTGCAGAAAAAAAACTCCTAACTAGAAGTGCATCTGCATCTGTGTGTTATTATTTTGTATTTACTACATTTCAATATTTTTATTATTTCGATTATTCATGTTGTTTTCTCAATCATTTTGAAGGAAGGTATGCACATTAAAGGGATTTTTTTTAAAAGCCAGTCTAAAAAGAATCACTTGTCACTACTGTGTTTTAAAAGTCTACCTTGCCAGTTCAAATGTAACTTACTTAATTCTAAAATGGAGCAATGCTCTTTTGCCCCAGTTGCGAGGACCCTTGTCCACCAGGAAAGCACGGCTCCCTGTGTGAGCAGCGCTGTCCCTGTCAGAATGGTGGAATGTGCCATCATGTGACTGGAGAGTGTTCCTGTCCTGCTGGTTGGGTGGTAGGCTGAACTTTGGAACCTTCATTTTAGACAAAGATGCGTAATAAACCAGTGTAAGATTTTGTCATCCTCCTTTCTCAGGGTCCCGTGTGTGCGCAGCCATGTCAGTTTGGCTCATTCGGCATTAACTGCACCCTGGAGTGCACTTGTCGTAATGGAGGCCTGTGCGACCACATCAGCGGCCAGTGTCAATGCACTGCTGGCTACATTGGAGAAAGGTACACTACATTAACAGACAAAAAGATTATATTAAAAGACGATATAACAATTATTAAGAATTACTTTGGGGAATTACCTCAATCCAAATGGAAACAGTGTTACAATTCATACTGGATAATGACTACATTAACAACGTGTAGTTAGTATTTTCCTCTCTTTGAAATACCTTCAAAATTATTTTCAGGAAATTGTGGCCTGTAATCAGGAAAATATTTCTCCTCATTGCCATGGCAACATCACTTCACATACAGACTTATGGGGTCTGGGTTTTAATGTCTTTAAGCCCCATTTCCACAAAGCGTTAAGGTTCATATCAGTTTGGGTTGGTATGTATGCATTTAGGGGGTTCGCATTCTCAAAAGTTGAGTTCATCCCAAAATATTCCATCTCACTTTTCCAACTGCATGAACTTGTACTACGTGCCTAAAACACAACTTTAAAGTAGCCATTAGCACTAATGTTACTAGGATTCTGTTTTTCATACACTAATCTGATATAGTGTAGTTGATTGCCTTTTTAACATTTTTCATTTCTTTATTTACTTCAACTTTAAATCGGTTGGATGAATTATTGACACATTATTATGCACTGTACAAGTGCTGTTTTTCCACATGGTAGGATGGAATAAATCAGTTGATACTGGCTAATTAGTAACAATCTGTCCGTACCATAATGATTTCACAATGATGCCATAAAATGGCCTCAAAGTGTATTCAAGTGTTTGATCAGATGACTCCAATTTCAAGCACTAGCCTGCTCACAGCCTCTGGGGGGCACATTTGCCAGCAATCTCGAGATTGCTATGATATGACGCGATATTCACTCATTCATTCATTCATCTTCCATACCGCTTATCCTCACTAGGGTCATGGGCGCGCCTATCTTCGGGCGAGAGGCGGTTTACGCCCTGAACTGGTTGCCAGACAATCACAGGGCACATAGAAAAAAAACAACCATTCGCACTCACATTCACACCTACGGGCAATTTAGAGTCTTTAATCAACGTGCCATGCATGTTTTGGGGATGTGGGAGGAAACCGGAGTACCCGGAGAAAACCCCACAAAGCATTCCTCAACATTTTCATGTTTGAATTATTTTAGAGTAAGAGAGTGCTCAAAATATTGCTAATATATTTGGATGAAGAATCATTTGATACTGTTTGTTTACTGTTTTTCCGTCATTCATCTTCAATAGCGATAACTGAAAAAGACAGTCACCTCACGTCTCGCTCTGTTTTCCTCACCATCTTTTTCTCGCTCTCTTCCCACCGTAACTCTCTATTGGACCAAATTACATCCATTTATTGTAGGCCGGGAGAGGTAAATTAACCTACACAGAATAATTCTTTGAATGAGTTCTTTTCTACCCTGCCCCCGTTGTAATGGAATTAACAAAGATAAGACTCTCAAGTAAGTCAACGTGATGTGAACATGAAACCGAACAGACATCCTCACTATGACAATTTAATTGAGCGATTAGTCTACTTCTCAGTGGCTTCAAGTAGCAGACGTGTTGAGTATATGGAGATGTTCGGCTGGGCTTTCAATTAGCATAAACAATTTTCTATTAGGATACAACACAGTTTTTATAGGATCTTTAAGATAAATGCAGTGGAATCAGGTTGTTTTCAGGTTTTGAAAAGTGCTGAAGCAGACGAATTGTTCAAGACCCTTCAGTGCAAACAGACTCATGCTCATGCTTTCCACACGAAAGATTTACTTGCTTCTGATGAGAAATCTGATCAACAACCTTTTGGCTTTCAAATGTACTTTTTCCATTAAATTAGAAACTGAATATGTTACATTTATAGGGAATGTAGGTCTTAATGGTCCATATTTCATTAACAAGTTGATTTTATGTATTTTTTCCTCAAGAAAATGAAACTGACAGTCATCTCCAATAATTTCAGTCCATTTTGGAGCAATTGGTGAATACCTAATTGCCTTTGTAACACCCCTGTTTCATTGCCAAAATATTTTCAGAGGTGTGAGTGGGAATAAGTGGGCCTAAATAGAGATAGACATAAATTTTATTGATGATTTATCGCAGTTTTGGGACATTAAGCGACGTAAAGCTTTTGGCCACGAGATGCCTTGTCACTCACTCAAGCCAAGCAATCATATACCATTGCGCTTCCTCTCTCACATGAACAACAGCTAAAGCACCCCAAAATTATATTCAATTGCCAATTTAATATGCTGGAAAATGGCTAATTTTTTACGCGGTCATTAAAATGGTGCGAACACGTCCCAGTCACCATTCGTCCATATCAAGTCTGCAAGCCGTGCCCGTCAAAGTCTGTGTCTGTCACACAATGCCAAAGGTCACACAACGCCACTATGCACCCAATAAAATGACTGTGTCATCAATCAGAACTCTTTTCAAACATTCATTCATTCATCTTCCGTTTCGCTTATCCTCATTAGGGCCGCGGGCGTGCTGGAGCCTATTCCAGCAATCTTTGGGCGAGAGGCGGGGTACACCCTGAACTGGTCAACAGCCAATCGCAGGGCACATAGAAAACAACCAACCATTCACGCACACATTCACACCTAAGGGCAATTTAGAGTCCTCAATCAACCTAGCGTGCATGTTTTTGGGATGTGGGAGGAAACCGGATGCCCGGAGAAAACCCACGCAGGCACGGGGAGAACATGCAAACTCCACACAGGCGGGGCCGGGATTTGAACCCCGGTCCTCAGAACTATGAGGCAGATGTGCTAACCAGTCGTGCACCGGCACGTTCAGTCGTGCCGGTGCACGACTGAATTGTGATTGCATCACAATTGTGATGCAATCAATACAACATTGAGCCGATGAAACCCGTTTATATACAGTACTTCTACATCTCAAATATCAAATAAAAAGTATATTTAGATTCAAAGACTATTGCAATAGCTTTCTTTGATGCTTGATTACAATTTTTACAAACTGTTGAATAAAACAATTAAAACTCACTCAGCTTCACAGGTATCTTTGTGATATTCTTCTCATAGAGACAATTCTCAGAACTTCTTGCTCACAGGTTTACTTCTGCCCAGGAGCATCACACTCCAACAGTGTTAATTTGCGAGGCCCCTTGGAGGTAACTTGAGCAGGGTAGATCTGTGCCTTGCCACAATTCTGTCTCTGAGCTCTTCAGGCAGTTCCTTTGACCTCATGACATGCACTGTGAGCTGTAAGGTCTTATATAGACAGGGGTGAGGCTTTCCAAATCAAGTCCAATCAGTATAATCAAACACAGCTGGACTCCCATGAAGGCGTAGAACCATCTCAAGGATGATCAGAAGAAATGACATCACCCAAGCTAAATATATATATAAAATATTGTCACAGCAAAGGGTCTGAACACTTATGGCTGTGTGATATTTCAGTTTTTCTTTTATAATACATCTGCAAAAATTTCAACAATTCCGTTTTTTCTGTCAATATGGGGTGCTGTGTGAACGTTGAGGAAAAGAATGAACTTAAATGGTTTTAGCAAATGGCTGCAATATAACAAAGTGTGAAAAATTTAAGGGGGTCTGAAAACTTTCCGTACCCACCGTGGTTATTGGCTTGCGGTAACTGGAAGCACTCAGATATAATAAAATGGGGAAGAGGTGCCAACCTTCCATGTGTCTTTTAATATCTAGAAGGTTAAATTACGATGACAAAGTCAGCTGTAGTTTCATTGTTTATAGTATATCATTATATATATCATTATATCATCATTATATATATTTCATAGTTTCTAATGCAAGAATAATTATATGAAGTAAGATAGTAGTGCTCAAACATGACAGTTTTTCCTTAAATATGACCTTGACGTGCGACCTTGCGGTGCAATCTATTAGTTTATCTCAGATTTTGAAAGATTTGGACCAGGGTGTCGAATTCATTTCTGTCGCGGGCCACATTGTAGTTACGGTTTCCCTCGGAGGGCCATTATGACTGTGAAACAATAACAATGGTTAATCGCCTCTTTTTCATCATTGTAATTTTGGACTTGCTTAATGGAACAATAATGCCATCACTTATCTAGGTTTTTATATGATAATATCCACAATGACTGATGTATAGTGTGTGGACAATCTATTGGCTTTGTATTGTTCTATTGGCGCGGCACGGTGGCCGACTGGTTAGAGCATCAGCCTCACAGTTCTGAGGTGCGGGGTTCAGTCCCCGTCCCCACCTGTGTGGAGTTTGCAAGTTCTCCCCGTGCCTGCATGGGTTTTCTCCGGGCACTCCGGTTTCCTCCCACATCCTAAAAACATGCATTAATTGGAGACTCTAAATTGCCTGTAGGCATGACTGTGAGTGTGAATGGTTGTTTGTTTGTATGTGCCCTGCGATTGGCTGGCAACCAGTTCAGGGTGTACCCCGCCTCCTGCCCGATGACAGCTGGGATAGGCTCCAGCACGCCCGCGACCCTAGTGAGGAGAAGCGGCTCAGAAAATGGATGGATGGATGGATGTTCTATTGGCCAGTTTGATTTTACAGAGAAAGTGCTTTAATTAGCATTGACTCTTGAAAGTCTTTATTGTGAAAGTTTATAGATATTGTTAGGGCAATGAAGTAAGTGTACTGCACAGCTATATACAGTAAAAATAGTTACTGAAGTTCAATCTTGTGTAGCCTTTTATTATACTGTCTTTGTGTAGTCCTAAGTACTGCTTATGGCTTTAACACTATGAGGTCTTATCTCATGAATATGGTTAACAGTTGAGAGCATTTGTTCAAAACTATGAAATGTAATCAAATGTAATTTGTTATATTACTTCTAGAAAGTAATTGAAATAGTTACGCTACTATTACATTTTCAACAAGGTAACTTGTAATTGTAACCAATTACTGTTCAAAAGTAATCTACCCAACACTGTGAATATGCATTATCATCCATCCATCCATTTTCTGAGCCGCTTCTCCTCACTAGGGTCGCGGGCGTGCTGGAGCCTATCCCAGCTGTCATCGGGCAGGAGGCGGGGTACACCCTGAACTGGTTGCCAGCCAATCGCAGGGCACATACAAACAAACAACCATTCGCACTCACAGTCATGCCTACGGGCAATTTAGAGTCTCCAATTAATGCATGTTTTTGGGATGTGGGAGGAAACCAGAGTGCCCGGAGAAAACATGCAAACATGCAAACTCCACACAGGCGGGGCCGGGGATTGAACCCAGGTCCTCAGAACTGTGAGGCTGACGCTCTAACCAGTCAGTCACCGTGCCGCTATGCATTATCAATATTGCCTTATTAATTCACATAGTGTGCTACAAAAACTAAATGTAAAATACAAACACAAAGGACCATCAAAAAAGTGTAATATTTTTGTGTGTTGTTGAACTATTGTATGCGGCACGGTGGACGACTGGATCTTGGCTGGATCGGCCCGAAGCTGGCCCTTCTCCACGATGAATCCCAAAAACTGTACTGACTCCACATGGAACTCACACTTCTCAGCCTTGATGTAAAGACGGTTTTCCATCAAGCGCTGCAACAACATGCGGACATGTTGACGATGTTCATGTAGATCACGGGAAAAGATTAAGATGTTGTCCAAGTTCATGAAACAGAATACATTTATCATGTCCCGGAGCACATCATTAATAAGACACTGAAACACAGCGGGTGCATTCGTGAGTCCAAAAGGCATGACCAAATACTCAAAATGACCGAATGGAGTATTGAACGCAGTCTTCCACTCATCTCCCTCCTTCATCCTCACCAGGTGATAGGCATTGCGCAGATCTAATTTTGTGAACACCTTTGCAGACTGCAAAGGGGCAAACGCTGAGTCCAACAGTGGGAGAGGATACTTATTCTTTATTGTGATGTCGTTGAGACCCCGGAAATCGACACAGGGTCGCAGGGTCTCGTCCTTTTTATCGAAAAAGAAAAATCCGGCACCAACTGGCGATGATGAGGGAGGAATCAACCCGGCAGCTAGCGAAGTCGAAATATAATTATTTAATTCCTCTTGCTCTGGCTTGGAAATCTGATACAGCCTCGCACATGGTAGTACCTAGGGAATCAACTCTATGGAACAGTCGTATGGACGATGCAGAGGCAAAGACTGGGCGCGATCCTTACTGAACACTAGTTGCAAATCATGGTACTCAGCTGGTACATTAGCAAATCATTGTGCTCGTCTTGAACACGGGGAGTAGTAGTCAACATGGCAGACTGCAGACAATGAGAATGGCAAAATAGGCTCCAATTCACAATCTGTAGTTGATCCCAATTAATATCTGGATTATGAAGTTTTAACCACGTTAATCCCAGCACAACTGGAGCAGATTGACAGGGCATTACAAAAAATCGCCGCGATTCGATGTGGTTACCCGAAAGCTTTAAACACAGTGGAGCCGTAATATTGTTGTAACCGCCAGGAGACGCCCATACAAATCAAGTACTTTTCTAGGTTTGCTAAATCTGTACAGTGGACAATTTAGAGTCTCTATCACACAGGAGTCCACAAAACATTCATCAGCTCCGGAGTCAATTAACGCGGAAACCTTCACACTGCCGCCAAATCCCGATACTTGGCCCGGCAATTGAAGTCTCTTGTTGGTCGATCCAGTTCTCAATTCACTGGGTACCACGTCTTCATCAAAATACTCACAAGATGAGACGTTCTTTCCGGAGGCAGAAGGGGCTGTCACCACCACCTGGCCACTCTGCTTGGAACGTGTAGCGTCACTTCCCCGTGAAGTTCTCGCCATGCAGGTGGATACCTTGTGTCCTGGTCGGCCGCAGTACAGACCAGGACCCGCTTTCATGCGACTCCGACGGTCCGTCTCCGTCAGTCGCCCCCCGCCGAGTTGCATCGGCTTCTCCACGGGCAGGCGACTCACTCTCACTCGTCGACGCCGAGGTGGATGGGGGAACACTTGGCGGACGAAGAATGTCCCGGGGAAGTGGACCCAAAATAAATGCGCCGTTCAGCCGCCCGCTCGCGCTGCCGTTCCCTCAGTCGATTATCCAGTCTAATGGCTAGTCTGATCAACTCCTCCAAATTAGTGGTCTCGTCCCGGGCCACCAACTCATCTTTGATGGCAGGATAGAGTCCCAGACGAAAAATGCCGCTCAACGCAACATCATCCAATCCATTCTCTGCTGCCAGGATGCGGAACAGTATTCGGCTACTGACAAGTCCCCCTGGGAATGGTCCAACAACCGGCTACCGGCCTCCTTGCCCTTGACTGGGTGATCAAAAACTCTCCTCAGTTCAGATTCGAATGCCAGGAAGGAGGAATGTAACGCTGGGTTGGCGCTGCTGACCGCTATCGCCCACGATGCCGCCTGACCCGTAAGTAGACTCATTATAAAAGCAAGCTTCGTCTTATCCTGGGAATACGTGACCGGTTGTTGGTCAAATACTAGGGTACATTGATAAATAAATTGACCGCAGCCCCCGAGCTCCCCATCATAACGAGGTAGATTTGGGAGACAAGCTGTGTTGGTGGCGGGTGCTTCTGCCAGAACCGGAGGTGATCCAAGTGCACACACCTGATCAACCCGAGAACTCAGCGTACTGAGATGGGTCGTTAACGCAGTAATTGCCTCCCTGAGCTCGTGTAACGATGTCTCGTGTCTCCCTACCAAATGTCCCTGACTTGCCAACGCGTGGCGAAAAGAGTCTGAGTCTGTGGGATCCATTTTGGTCAGAATATTCTGTCACGGACGGATCGGTCGTGGCCCGGGTTAACAACGTCCGCCACCGGCGCCGTCAACCTGCAGGGCGCTGTTGGAAATTCAGCTACTGTGGGTCGAAGTCGAAGTCAAAGAAGAAGAAGAAGAAGAGGTGGAAAGCGGGTTCTTCGGCAGAAAGAGAAGAGGAAAACACAGAGCCTAGAACTGAATGTGGGGACTTTGAATGTTGGGACTATGACAGGAAAATCTCGGGAGTTGGTTGACATGATGATTAGGAGAAAGGTTGATATATTGTGTGTCCAGGAGACCAGGTGGAAAGGCAGTAAGGCTAGAAGTTTAGGGGGAGGGTTTAAATTATTTTACCATGGTGTAGATGGGAAGAGAAATGGAGTCGGGGTTATTTTAAAGAAGAGTTGGCTAAGAATGTCTTGGAGGTGAAAAGAGTATCAGATCGAGTGATGAGGCTGAAATTTGAAATTGAGGGTGTTATGTGTAATGTGATTAGTGGCTATGCCCCACAGGTAGGATGTGACCTAGAGGTGAAAGAGAAATTCTGGAAGGAGCTAGATGATGTAGTTCTGAGCATCCCAGACAGAGAGAGAGTCGTAATTGGTGCAGATTGTGATGGACATGTTGGTGAAGGTAATAAGGGTGATGAAGAAGTGATGGGTAAGTACGGTATCCAGGAAAGGAACTTGGAGGGACAGATGGTGGTAGACTTTGCAACAAGGATGCAAATGGCTGTAGTGAACACTTTTTTCCAGAAGAGGCACGAACATAGGGTGACCTACAAGAGCGGAGGTAGAAGCACACAGGTGGATTACATCTTGTGCAGACGATGTAATCTGAAGGAGGTTACCAACTGTAAGGTAGTGGTAGGGGAGAGTGTGGCTAGACAGCATAGGATGGTGGTGTGTAAAATGACTCTGGTGGTGGGGAGGAAAATTAGGAAGACAAAGGCAGAGAAGAGAACCATGTGGTGGAAGCTGAGACAGGACGAGTGTTGTGCAGCTTTTCGGGAAGAGGTGATACAGGCTCTCGGTGGACGGGAAGAGCTTCCAGAAGACTGGACCACTGCAGCCAAGGTGATCAGAGAAGCAGGCAGGAGAGTACTTGGTGTATCTTCTGGCAGGAAAGGAGAGAAGGAGACTTGGTGGTGGAACCTCACAGTACAGGAAATCATACAAGGAAAACGGTTAGCTAAGAAGAAGTGGGACACTGAGAGGACCGAGGAGAGGCGAAAGGAATACATTGAGATGCGACACAGGGCAAAGGTAGAGGTGGCAAAGGCAAAACAAGAGGCATATGATGACATGTATGGCAGGTTGGACACTAAAGAAGGAGAAAAGGATCTATACAGGCTGGCCAGACAGAGGGATAGAGATGGGAAGGATGTGCAGCAGGTTAGGGTGATTAAGGATAGAGATGGAAATATGTTGACTGGTGCCAGCAGTGTGCTAGCTAGATGGAAAGAATACTTCGAGGAGTTGATGAATGAGGAAAATGATAGAGAAGGGAGAGTAGAAGAGGCAAGTGTGGTGGACCAGGAAGTGGCAATGATTAGTAAGGGGGAAGTTAGAAAGGCATTAAAGAGAATGAAAAATGGAAAGGCAGTTGGTCCTGATGACATTCCTGTGGAGGTATGGAAGCATCTAGGAGAGGTGGCTGTGGAGTTTTTGACCAGCTTGTTCAATAGAATTCTAGTGCGTGAGAAGATGCCTGAGGAATGGAGGAAAAGTGTACTGGTGCCCATTTTTAAGAACAAAGGTGATGTGCAGAGCTGTGGCAACTATAGAGGAATAAAGTTGATGAGCCACACAATGAAGTTATGGGAAAGAGTAGTGGAGGCTAGACTCAGGACAGAAGTGAGTATTTGCGAGCAACAGTATGGTTTCATGCCTAGAAAGAGTACCACAGATGCATTATTTGCCTTGAGGATGTTGATGGAAAAGTACAGAGAAGGTCAGAAGGAGCTACATTGTGTCTTTGTAGATCTAGAGAAAGCCTATGACAGAGTACCCAGAGAGGAACTGTGGTACTGCATGCGGAAGTCTGGAGTGGCAGAGAAGTATGTTAGAATAATACAGGACATGTACGAGGGCAGCAGAACAGCGGTGAGGTGTGCTGTCGGTGTGACAGAAGAATTTAAGGTGGACGTGGGACTGCATCAGGGATCAGCCCTGAGCCCCTTCCTTTTTGCAGTGGTGATGGATAGGCTGACAGATGAGGTTAGACTGGAATCCCCGTGGACCATGATGTTTGCAGATGACATTGTGATCTGCAGTGAAAGCAGGGAGCAGCTGGAGGAACAGTTAGAAAGATGGAGGCATACACTGGAAAGAAGAGGAATGAAGATTAGCAGATTAGTAAAACAGAATATATGTGCATGAATGAGAGGGGTGGTGGGGGAAGAATGAGGCTACAGGGAGAAGAGATGGCAAGGGTAGAGGACTTTAAATACTTGGGGTCAACCGTCCAGAGCAATGGTGAGTGTGGTCAGGAAGTGAAGAAACGGGTCCAAGCAGGTTGGAACGGGTGGAGGAAGGTGTCAGGTGTGTTATGTGACAGAAGAGTCTCTGCTAGGATGAAGGGCAAAGTTTATAAAACAGTGGTGAGGCCAGCCATGATGTATGGATTAGAGACAGTGGCACTGAAGAGAAAACAGGAAGCAGAGCTGGAGGTGGCGGAAATGAAGATGTTGAGGTTCGCTCTCGGAGTGACCAGGTTGGATAAAATTAGAAATGAGCTCATCAGAGGGACAGCCAAGGTTCGATGTTTTGGAGACAAAGTTAGAGAGAGCAGACTTCAATGGTTTGGACACGTCCAGAGGAGAGAGAGTGAGTATATTGGTAGAAGGATGATGAGGATGGAGCTGCCAGGCAAGAGAGCTAGAGGAAGACCAAAGAGAAGGTTGATGGATGTCGTGAGGGAAGACATGATGGCAGTTGGTGTTCGAGAGGAGGATGCAGGAGATAGGCTCTCATGGAAAAGGATGACGCGCTGTGGCGACCCCTAACGGGACAAGCCGAAAGGAAAAGAAGAAGAAAGATTCTGTCACGGACGGCAATGCCGTAAGGGCAGATCCCAAAAAGAGACATTAAGTAAGAGGTCAGAAAAATCTTAATTTAATGACAGAGCATGTGATGACGAGACATACGAAGCTAATGGGACTCACAACCAGAGAGAATAAAAAAACAGTTAACGCAGGGAGACACGACAAAAGGTCCGTGTGGAATAATCATAGAGAACCTAAATTTGGACAGCGGTCAGAACGGCGGGAAACACGGTGCAAAACGAGTGAATATTCCGACGCCCACACACTGTCACGGTGCCCCCTAAAAAGGCTGATGATTACAATGCATGACAGTTGCCCACCTTCGCTCACCCAGACACTGCAAGACAAAGAAAAACAATTTGAAACACAGGGCTTTGTGTATCCCAATGATCCTAGGTGCTAAGTTGTCTGGGGCTTTTTGCCCCTGGCAGGGTCACCCATGGCAAACAGGTCCTAGGTGAGGGACCAGACAAAGCACGGTTCAAAGACCCCTTATGATGACGACAAAAAATGGACTCAGGTTAACCTTGCCCAGACGTGGGTCACCGGGGCCCCCCTCTGGTGCCAGGCCTGGAGGTGGGGCTCGAAGGTGAGTGCCTGGTGGCCAGGCCTGGACCTATGGGGCCCGGCCGGGCACAGCCCGAAAGGGTAACGTGGGTCCCCCTTCTCATAGGCTCACCACCTGTGGGAGGGGCCATAGGGGTCGGGTGCAGTGCGAGCTGGGCGGTGGCCGAAGGCGGGGACCTTGGCGATCCGATCCCCGGTGACAGAAGCTGGCTCTAGGAAGTGGAATGTCACCTCTCTGGCAGTGAAGCAGCCCGAGCTGGTGTGTGAGGTCGAGAATTTCTGACTAGATATAGTTGGACTCGCCTCCATGCACAGCTTGGGCTCTGGTACCAGTCCTCTTGAGAGGGGTTGGACTCTCTTCCACTCTGGAGTTGCCCACGGTGAGAGGCGCAGAGCAGGTGTGGGAATACTTATTGCTCTCTGGCTCAGCGCCTGTGCATTGGGGTTCACTCCAGCGGACAAGAGGGTAGCCTCCCTCCACCTTTGGGTAGGGGGACGGGTCCTGACTATTGTTTGTACCTATGCACCAAACAGCAGTTCAGAGTACCTACCCTTTTTGGAGTCCTTGGAGGGGGGTGCTGGAGATAGCTCCCGCTCGGGACTCCATCGTTCTGCTGGGGGACTTCAATACTCACGTGGGCAATGACAGTGAGACCTGGTAGGGCGTGATTGGGAGGAACGGCCCCCCCTGATCAGAACCCGAGCGGTGTTCTGTTATTGGACTTCTGTGCTTATCACGGATTGTCCATAACGAACACCATGTTCAAGCATAAGGGTGTCCACACGTGCACTTGGCACCAGGACACCCTAGGTCGCAGTTCGATGATCGACTTTGTGGTCGTGTCATCGGACTTGCGTCCACATGCCTTGGACACTCGGGTGAAGAGAGGGGCGGAGCTGTCAACTGATCACAACCTGGTGGTGAGTTGGCTCCGATGGTGGGGGAAGATGCCGGTCCGACGTGGCAGGCCCAAACATATTGTGAGGGTCTGCTGGGAACGTTTGGCGGAATCCCCTGTCAGAAGGAGTTTCAACTCCCACCTCCGACAGAACTTTGCTCATGTTCGGTGGAAAGCGGGGACATCGAGTCCGAGTGGAGCATGTTCCGCGCCTCCATTGCTGAGGCGGGCGACCGGAGCTGTGGCCGTAAGGTGGTCGGTGCCTGTCGTGGCGGCAATCCCCGAACCCATTTGTGGACACCAACGGTGAGGGATGCCGTCAAGCTGAAGAAGGAGTCCTATTTGGCCTTTTTGGCCTGTGGGACTCCTGAGGCAGCTGATGGGTACCGGCTGGCTAAGCGGAATGTAGCTTTGGTGGTCGCTGAAGCAAAAACTCGGGCATGGGAGGAGTTCGGTGAGGCCATGGAGAAAGACTTCCGGACGGATATGAGGAAATTCTGGTCCACCATCCGGCGTCTCAGGAGGGGGAAGTAGTGCACTATCAACACTGTGTATAGTGGGGATGGGGCGCTGCTGACCTCGACTCGGGACATTGTGAGCCGATGGGGAGAATACTTGGAAGACCTCCTCAATTCCACCGACACGCCTTCCCATGAGGGAGCAGTCTGGGTTGTGAGCGGGCTCTCCTATCTCTGGGGTTGAGGTCACTGAGGTGGTTACAAATCTCCTCGGTGGCAAGGCCCCGGGGGCTGATGAGATTCGCCCGGAGTTCCTCAAGGCTCTGGATGTTGTAGGGCTGTCCTGATTAACACGCCTCTGCAACATCGCGTGGACATTGGGGACAGTGCCTCTGGATTGGCAGACTGGGGTGGTGGTCCCCCCCCTTTTAAGAATTGTTGTTGTTTCTCCGGCCTCCCAAAGACACTGGCGCACAACCAGGGAGCCCCGCCTCTCACCACGAGGTGGCGGAGACGCACTCAACCTTCCTCGACGAGCGCAGACGGCAGAAGCACTCTACACTTTTGTGTGTGTGGGGCAGCTTATGGATCAAAGATCCGTCCGGAAGGAATTGCGGTGCAATTTTCCTCTGAGCCTGTGACAAACTCTGTCACCAAGGCGCTTCAGCTACCCTACCCCTGCTGTTTCTTTGTTTTTCCCTTTTTCTCCTTTTTCTTCAAATATACCTGTTCGGCACCCGGCCCATCCATCTGGAAGACCGACCAGCTTGTCTAAATTCTTTTCTACACAACATGAGTACCACGTGTGGTTTCCGGAGTACAAATTGGTGCATAATTGGTTTATAATAAGACTCAAAGAAGTTTGCAGCTCTCGCATTGTCATGCTCATTCTCCCCTCACATCACAAGTTCAGTCATTCACCCTACATTTTGTTCTTTACGTACGTGTGCTTGTAATCTTTGTAGTCCAGTCCCTCTCCCTTCCTCCGACCTGCTTTACAAGTTTTTCCGTGTATCGTGTTTTTTTTCTCTGTTTTGTTTCCCTGTAGTTTTACACACAGCAAATTAGTTTCTTCTTGAGGAAATTTTGGTTATCTGCCCTGTCAGTGCACGACTATTGCGCTGCATTTAAAGGGAATGACAGGCGCCACTTTGATTCGACTTATTGAAGTCTGCTGTGTTCACCGCCACAGTGGCGCAGACCTCCCTCTTCTAGATCCGCCGGGCCTGAGTGTTTAGAAAAGCGCTCACTAGGGTCGCGGGTGTGCTGGAGCCTATCCCAGCTATCATCGGGCAGGAGGCGGGGTACACCCTGAACTGGTCGCCAACCAATTGCAGGGCACATATAAACAAATAGCCATTCGCACTCGAATTCACACCAATGGGCAATTTAGAGTCTTCAGTTAACCTACTGTAACGGACATGCCATCAACCAGATGACAGTTCCAAGAGAAACCTGGGCTTCCAGTCATCAAGAACCCCCCCACCGTCAGGTGGCGGAGACGCACCGACACCTTCCCGCCGCGCTTAAAAACCCGCACTGCAGGAGCACCGTGCCAGCGCCCCGAACTACACTTTTGTTTGCGGGGGCAGCTTACGGAAAGAGATCCGTTGGGAAGGAAACGTGCAGCACATGTTTGCTCGGAGCGCGCCTATCCCAGCTATCATCGGGCAGGAGGCGGGGTACACCCTGATCTGTTTGCCAGCCAATCCCAGGGCACATACAAACAAACAACCATGCGCACTCACATTCACACCGACGGGCAATTTAGAGTTTTCAATTAACCTACCACGCATGTTTTTGGGATGTGGGAGGAAACCGGAGTCCCCGGAGAAAACCCTCGCAGGCACGGGGAGAACACGCAAACTCCACACAGGCGGGGCCGTGGATTCAACCACGGTCCCCAGAACTGTGAGGCAGATGCTCTAACCAGTCGTCCACCGTCCGCCAATTTTCCTAAAATTTACGAATAGAAAAAGAGACGTGGTACCCCTTTACGAGACAGAAATAGTTTGATTGTAACGCTAAATGTAAAAATCAAGCTAAACCGAAAGCAACGCAGGCGTCTTTGGTGTATTCTTTTCCAAAATGAATTACGTTCTTATCCAAAACCAATATACGCTACACTACCATGCATGTTTTTGGGATGTGGGAGGAAACTGGAGTACCCGGATAAAACCAACACGGGGAGAGCGTGTAATGTAATTCTCTGGCAAGAGTACACGAGTGGTCATTCCTGTCCATACAGTCTCTTTTTAAGTTCTAACCAAGAGTGCCGCTGAGGGTGTCACCATAATGTGTGTCCTTTTTGCATTATGACTGTTTGAATGCACTAAATGCTACATTTCATGTGAGCTAGAGGGAATTGGATAATTTTGTATCATACTGTATTTGCTTTGCAACTAAATGCTGGGGGAGGGCTAGTATTATATTATCCTCTTTTAGATGTCATGTCTATACAGTTTGTCTTTGTATTTTTCACTATAAGTAACTTCTTCATGTTCTACACATTAGCCAACTAACTTTACATGAAGACTTTGAAACAGTCCCCCTTTTTTATGCCATCCCAGGTGCCAGGATGAATGTCCAGTTGGAATGTATGGACCGCAGTGTGCTCACAAATGTGACTGCCAGAATGGGGCTAAGTGCTACCACATCAACGGGGCCTGTCTTTGCAATGAGGGCTTCAAAGGTCCAAGCTGCCAGGACCGCTTCTGTCCAGCTGGAGTATATGGACCCCTCTGTGACAAGGACTGCCCCTGCAAACTCGCAAACACACTCAGGTGATCAAAAGGTTTAAGCAGCCCAATATACAGTATCCTGTACCTGTGTTTATAGAGGCTTTAAAATGCAGAGGGAGTTTGTTCCAGCCATTTAAAAAAAAATCTGAATTATAAAGGCAGCCCAGAATGTTGTGATTAAATCTTGTATTCTGTGAATAGCAAGTCAGCTTAATTCAACAGTCTGCAGATAATCGGAAAGACATTATAACAAGAAAAAAAGGAAAGGAACGGTGACAATGCATCTGTGGAACTTTTTGCATCAATAATGCTTTATCAGGAATAATTTGTTCAAGGACACTTTGACAGTGCTGATGGGAATTGAGAGCCTAACATTCTACCAGCTGACTTATGTTGAAATGCCTAATGACTCGTGTCCTGAACCTTCACCCAAGCCGGTCCGCTCCATTTCATGAGGTCTACAGCTTTAAGACCTGTGACCGCATCTCATCAGTAACACGGATTCTAACTTTTTGATTGCCTGTAAATATCTGGGCTGTTTTTTTTACCCATGCTCATGTCTCTCTTGTTGATATGTTACAACAAGAAACGTGCAACAAAAATATATCCCATTAAGATCTAAGTGTTGATTATTATTCTGGCTCTTATTTCGTTGTTAAATGTCTTCAATTTATAATGTATATTTATTCCCCTTCTTCTGATGTGCTTTCTTTCAGCTGTCACCCTTTGTCAGGAGATTGCACCTGTGCAGCAGGATGGACAGGACTATTCTGCAACGAGACCTGTCCAGCAGGTTACTACGGTGAAGGCTGCAAAGAAGTGTGTGACTGTGCTAATGGAGCCGACTGCGACGGCGTCACTGGAGTGTGCATCTGTGCGCCAGGATATATAGTAAGTGTAGAAGTCTAGACATGCTCCAGATTCTACAAGTTTGAAAAATACATTCATAAGGAGTTGCCTATATTTTATTACTTGTTACTATTATTTTATTATCTTGAATGCCTATACAGTACCGGTCAAAGGTTTAGACACATCCTATCATGCAATATCATGAGAAGAAGAAGAAGCCTAGTTAAACCAATTACATTTTTATCAATGTGCTCAACCAACTACAGTACTCTCTATTAGTGTCTGATGTGCTTGTTTCACTTCTACTTTACATACAGGCAACAAATATTCTTCTCAATTGTCTCAACTAGCAGCAACAATAACAAACATTCATCTATCCTTCAATTTTCTATACAGCTTGTTTTCAGTAGGGTGACGGGTGAGCTGGAGCCTATTCCAGGTGACTTTGTAGACCCTTGACTCATCGCCAGCCAAACACAGGCCACATACAGTGTAAACAAACAAACATTCACACTCACATCACACCTACAGACAATTTAGAGTCAATAAACCTAACATGCATGCTTTTAGAAGCATGCAAGGAAAACATGCAAACTCCACACAGGAATGCCAGAGCCTGGATTCAAACCCGGCACCCCTCGACAATGAAGCAGGCATGCTAACCACTTGTCTACCTAACGTGTTGCCCTGCCCCAGAGTGAAAAGATCTTTACTTTTAATAAGTCACAAATATGGGTATGTTTACTCAATGCTAACCGAGTAAAAAAATACATTTTATTTATTTTTTATTTTGATTTTAACTTTTGCATGAAAATGCTGCAATATATTGCAAATCAATATAGAATATGTAAATCCCAGGCTAGTGTTATAGGGCAAGGGTGCTTGTTTTTGTTGTGATTTATAGTATGTGCACAGACTTGTCCACCATTTTCACAATCATTTTTATTATACCAGGATATTGGTGTTTTCAGGCTCCAAAACACTGTAAGCAAATGGCCAATATGACACTGACTTACTCTTTCCTTTTACAACAACAACATGAGAATATAGCCTAATGAATCTTTTTTGCACCACGTCCCTCGAGGTGATCTGTGTTGGGAGCATGCTACACTCGGATCATGGAACTGCAGTGAGCGCTGCTTTTTTCGTACTCAGCTGGACAACAACCAGTGGACTCCACTAGGTTCGCTTCTTGTCAGCTATTTTAAGGTGCAACTGTGAAGGAAAGTGCCCACTTTTGTTGTGTACTATTTTTATTTTTTTTTACATTTTCACCCATGTATTCACAGATGTTACAATGTTGTTGGCGTTGATGAATTTGACCACCAATGGTTTTTCTTTACCCATGTGGGATCGGCTAAGCATGCTTGGAACTGGTTTTGCCAATGGAAAGAGTGAGTGTTTGGGCTAAGGAGAGTAGACTTGACCTGAGGTCAGAGTAGTGCTACTGCTACTTTGGTTTACTTGAGGTAGATGTAGAACATGCTGGCTGGATGAGTCATCATACCTGGCTTGGGTACATGTTTGGGTCTTTTTTGTCTTGTCTTTTTTTGTAATACTAATACTAATAACAACGGCAGCACGGTGGACGACTGGTTAGCACATCTGCCTCATAGTTCTGAGAACCCGGATTCAAATCCGGCCCCCCCTGTGTGGAGTTTGCATGTTCTCCTCATGCCTGTGTGGGTTTTCCCCGGGTACTCTGGTTTCTTCCCACATCCCCAAAACATGCATGGTAGGTTAAGTGAAAACTCTAAATTGCCTGTAGGTGTGAATGTGAGTGCGAATGTTTTTTTGTTTATACAGTATGTGCCCTACGATTGGCTGGTGACCTGTTCAGGGTGTACCCCGCCTCTCGCCCAGAGTCAGCTGGGATAGGCTCCAGCAGCCCGCGACCCTAGTGAGGATAAGCGGGAAAGAAAATGGATGGATGGATTTATTTATCAGAATCAGAATCATCTTTATTTTGCCAAGTATGTCCAAAAACACACAAGGAATTTGTCTCCTGTAGTTGGAGCCCCTCTAGTATGACAACAGACAGTCAATTGACAGAGAATACTTTTGAGACATAAAGACATAGAGAAAAACAGTCACTGAGCAATAAAAGGTTGCTAGTAATCTGGTAATGCCGGTACATTTATTTATTTTTTATTTTTTTTGACAATTGTGCAAGAAGATGCATAGTCCTCTAGCAATTAGAATAGTTTGAATGACTAATACAGCAATAGTCCGGTGCAATGACCATTGTGCAAGGGGCGCCGAGACTTCAAGGAATGTATGCAGTTTAAAGTGACTAGTAGTGCGATAATCTGGGACAATGTCAATTGTGCAAATGTTGCAGATACTCCTCAGTCAGTGTGCAAGTGGTGCAGATGCCACTCTGGCATGAGTGGCCAGTATTGGTCAACAACAACAGATATGCAAATAGTGCAGCGTGGCGAGACTACTACAGTGAGTGCACGAGTAATATATAATTGGTCCGACAGAAATGTGACAACAAACTCAAGACAAAAAATTGGCGGCATGTTGCAATGGAATTGTAAATTAGCTGTTTAAGAAGTTGATGGCAAGAGGGAAGAAGCTGTTGGAATGTCTCCTAGTTTTAGTTTGCATTGCTCGGTAGCGCCTACCTGAGGGAAGGAGCTGGAAGAGCTGGTGACCAGGATGTGGAGGGTCCAAGAGGATTTTGCACGCTCTTGTCTTAGTTCTAGCACCGTGCAAGTCCTCAAGGGTGTGTAGGGGGACACCTGCTGTGTCCTGCCCGTCAGAAAGCTGTAAATCCACTGGCAGATGCCAGGCGAGAAGCTGAGCTGGAGAACGATGGAGGAGAGGAGGTGGATGATGGTGTTGAACGCAGAGCTGAAGTCCACGAACAGGATCCTCACGTAGGTCCCTGCGCTGTCGAGGTGTTCTAGGATGAAGTGCAGGTCCCCGTGTTGACTGCATCATCCGCAGACCTGTTTGCTTGGTAGGCAAACTGCAGGGAGTCCAGCAGGGGACCTGTGACGCTCTTGAGGTGGTCCAGCACCAGGCGTTCAAAGGACTTCATGACCACAGATGCCAAGGCGACAGGCCTGTAGTCATTCAGACCCGAGATTGCAGTTTTCTTGGGGACTGGGATGATGGTGCAGCGTTTGAAACAGGATGGTACTTCGCACAGTTCCAGAGATCTATTGAAGATCTGTGTGAAGACTGGAGCGAGCTGGTCCGCACAGACTTTGAAGCAGGATGGGGACACAAGGTCTGGGCCTGCCGCTTTGTTAATCTTTTGTTGTTTGAAGATGTGTCTCACATCCTGTTCGTGGATGGTCAACGCAGAAGACAGAGGTGTGATTGTGGTCGGTGGTGCAGCTGGGTGGGTGTGGGGTGTGAAAGTGTCCTTTTCAAGTCTGCAGTAGAAGGTGTTCAAGTCGTTGGCTATTGTTCTCAGCTTGGGGGGATCGTCACTTGTAATTGGTCAGCGATTTTAATGTATACCAGACTGATTTAGAGTCGTTAGGGCTAAACTGTATTTCTACCTTTAATTTCTTTAGTCAGCTGGTTTCTAGTGTGATTATACAGGACCCTGGCACCACTACAATATGCGTCCTCCTTAGCTTGGCGAAGTTGCTTAAGTTAGTTTCACAGTGAACCACGGCTTGTTGTTATTAAATTTGCGAAATGACTTTGTTGGTACACACACATCTTCACATATAGGATGTGACAGCGTCCGTATATTCCTCCAGCCTGTCAGCTGAATTTTCAAAGTCTGTGCAGTCTAAACAGCTTTGAAGTTCTATCTTTGCTTCATTGGTCCACCTTTTCACTGTTTTCACTGTAGGCTTCGCACATTTAAGTTCTTGCTTGTATGTTGTTATTAAGTGAATTTAGCAGTGATCAGACGAGCCCAGGGCTGCACGAGGTATGGCACGATATGTGTTATTTAGCGTAGTAAGGCCGTGGTCTAAAATGTTGTTTTCCCTGGTACGACAGTCGATGTGCTGCTTGTATTTAGGGTGTTTGTGGTTGAGTTTAGCTTTGTTAAAGTCTCCAAGATTAATGAGGGGTGAGTCCGGGTGTTTTTTTTTCTCAATTTCATTTACTTGTTCAGTGAGCGTTAGTAGTGCGGCATTCGTTTTAGCATGAGGCGGAATGTAAACACCAGCGAGTAAGAAAGATGCGAACTCACGAGGCGAGTAGAATGGCTTACAGTTCAAAAACAGCAACTCTAAATGCGGGCTGCAGTGTGTGCTGAGCTCCGTAATGTCTGTACACCATTTTTCGTTATAGATATAGAAATAGAGATATAGATATAGAGTGCTTTTAAATGGTACTAAAAGATGCTTTATCGATAAAATAAAATGCTTGGTTGAAAAGCCGTGGCCGTGGCCCAATGGTTAAGATCATCGCCTGCCACCGTGGGGGACCTAGGTTCAAAACCCCGACTGGACCATCCGCCAACATCCCCCGGACTCACGGCTGTGGTGTCCTTGAGCAAGACACTGATACCCTGAAATGCTCCCCGGGCGCTTCAGCTGCCCCCTGCTCCAGTGTGTTCCACTAACATGTGTATGTGTTCACTGTGATGGGTTAAATGCAGAGAACAAATTTCGTGTGCATGCATGCATGTTCATGACAATAAAAGATGATTCTTCTTCTTCTTCTTCTTCTTCTAAAACAGAATTAGAATAAAAATTAAATAAAGACAGGAATAAAATCTGGCAGATTTACACATTAAAACCAATTCCGAAGAAAACCAATTCCGAAGAAATTGGTTTTCAGTTGGGATTTGAAGATGGAGAAATCTGAACAGGTTTTGGGAGTAGAGAAGACTCTGTGCCCCGAAGTTTGATCCTTGGTCCGGTGAGGTGGAGAAAGAAGGTTAACGGAGGACCGGAGACTACGGGACTGGGTGTGGTGGTGGAGGGGAATGGAAAGGTAGGAAGGGGGCTTGTTTATGAAGTGCTTTGTGAGTGAGTTGAAGGACTTTGCACTGGATCAGTTGTGGAATCGGGAGCTAGTGGTGTTTCTGAAGAACAGGGGTGATGTGGTCTCGGGAGCGGGTCTGAGTGAGCAAGCGGGGAGCTGAGTTCTGGACATACTGAAGTTTATTGAGAAGTTTGGTGGATGAGCCAAAGAGGATGCTGGTGCTGTAGTCAAGTCTTGAGATGAAAGCATGGATCTGAGTTTAGCTGCAGTGAAGGAAAGTGATGGGCAGAGACGGGCAATATTCTTGCGGTGGTAGAAAACGTTTTTTGTGATGTTGTTGATGTGAGTCTAAAAGCTGAGGTTGGTGTCAAAGACTATTCCTTGGTTGGGGATGTGAGGGGAGAGGACCAGTGTGGTGTTGTCAACAGAGAGGAAGAAGTTACTGGTATGCTTGGTGAGTGTCGTCTATTCAGTTACTACTTAAAAACACTTGGTGCCACTGGAGCTCGCTAATACTATATTGATGATATACTGTTATGTTGGAAGAAGAGAGAAAAGAGAAAGGCGGTTGAATAAAGTTCATGCTGGACTCGCTACCTTATTTCACACCGCTATTCATCTTGATATTGGAAGAGAACACCACAAATTAGTGACGAAGATGGCGAAATGTTGTGACTTTCCCTGCATTGTTCCTGCCATCCACCAGACAACCTACAATTCTGTTCGAGATGTGGATGAAACTATTTGACAAATACCTGCTTGCTATTTGCGCGGAAGGGGACGACTGTCTCGACAAGAGGACACGTGCACTGCTCCTGCACTGCCTGGGCACAGAAGGACAACATGTATGTTAAACACTTACGAATGCAGGTACAATGTATGATTCAGCAGTGACTGCACTGCGTGCATATTTCATTCAGGCAGCAAATGTTGTAGTGGAGCGACACAAGTTCAGACAAAGAGCAGAGAGACCGCATGAGCAGGACACTTGCCTGAGTATGTAAGTCCAAGAAACCTGCTGTAAAAGTTGGCGAAGTGGTTGTTCCTGAAATGAACACAGTGCTCATGTGTAACGGACACGCCATTAAAGATGACACCCAGCACCCCGAGTCTTGTGCTGTCTCCACTCCGCCGCCGAGGTAGACGACCACGGGGATGCCATATTTAACTTCGCACAGGGACGCTAAAGTAATTACAGACCGTCCCAAGTAGCATCAAAGCTGAAACACAGACAACTGGTTTTGCACCCGGATGCAAAATTAATTAACTTCCTCCCCAGCCAGCCTGAAGAGGGTCACCAACAAAGACTTCTCTTTCCTCCTGTGTCCAGTGACACCTGCTCCTCCGGGCTGGGACAATGGATGGAGAACTAGCGACACCCACAGGTAGTGGAAATTTACTACAACCCCGGATTAACTAATCACAATCTTCACTGGACTTGAATGTTATTTAATATTGTAAGAACATTACATGAACGACACCAGTGTTACCATTGGAATAGCGCCACTCGTGATTGTATGTCAATTTGAATGTCCGATGTCAATTCTGTTTGTCAACTGAACCGGATTAAATGGTTCACCCCACACAACACAAATGCCACATTGCAAATATTACAGTGTTCACAACAACCAGATACAATGGAAACATTCGTTACAGGGATTAAAAAGGATGTGCGGGTGACAATGCAAAGCTGGACAATGGTCTCGTGATCTCAAATCCAATAATCAATATTTTATTCAACTGGGTTTAAACCACAAAATAATCCTAAAATGGGAAAGTAACATTCAGAGGCGGTCCAGCTTCCTTTTTGGTCCCGGAGGTGGGAAGGGAAGGGGGGCGGAACCACCCCTTTGGCGGCTGGCCATAAAGGCCGGCGCCCCCTTTGTTGTCGGAGACTGGCCCAGCCAGGACGCCCCACCTTGGACCCTTCCCCACCGCAGGGGATCCTGCCAGCTCTCCGAGCTACCCTTTTTGGGCGCTTGGGCAAGCTCTGTGGGGACAGAAGCTGACAGCACACGTCCGCTCCGAATACTGTGCTCCTTTTTTTTCCCTTCCTCCTTTCTGCCAAATCCACCTGTTCCCCCGTGTGGACCGGTCCGGCCAAACATTCGGAAGCTCGACCAGCCTGTCTCAATCGTGTTCAACACACATAAATCCAATTTACTGTCTAGTCTATTCCGTCTACGAAAAGTACAGATTAGTGCATATTTGGGTTAAAATTAACGAGAACAGGAACCACCAATTATATGCATTGTCACTCCACGCTCATTCCACCCTCACATCACAATTCAGTCTCCTTTGCCAATGTGGGTCTGTCCTTTGTTTGTTTTTTTGTTTTCCTGCATTGTTTCCCTCGTAGATTACCATGTTAGATCTCATTAAATTTTCTATAAGAATTCACTACCTGTATCAGATGTGTTTGTATCGGTTCGAGAAAAGACCTCTGGCTATCGAGAACGCTTATCTAATTGATGAAGCAACCTTCAAATTACGAGACTGAGGAAAAAAGGTTTGTCGTCACTTTATCAAAATTTTATACACATAAAGAGTGATGTGGTGCTCCTTTACTAGATAAAATAGCCTGATTTATATCTGTAACTTAAAATTACGCTAAACCGGAAGTAACGCAGGCCACAGCATTGCTTGGACTGGACTTATTCAAAGCAATGAGACGGTGTATGGAAAACAACACTGTGCTCTCACATGGTGCCACCTCACCAGCAGTTACCTTAACTGCAGCTCTAGTTGTCGAGGTCACGGAGATTAGAATAAACGACACAGAGACCAAAGGTGAAACAGTGTCCTGGGAGAAACTGGGTCTCGCTAATGGTTTCATCCACCAAGTAAAAATCAGAGATGGTGACCAGCCTGTTCAACAAAAGCTGCGAAGGCTCCCGCTGCGAAGGCTTACAGGAGTTCCTTCTCACATATCGCGCAACTCCATACTGCACCACAGGTGTGTCACCATATGAGCTCATGTTCAACAGAAAGATGCGCACAAAAGTGGACATTGGAAGGCTACTCAGCTCTCTTGGTTCCAGAAAGTACAACAGACATTATCACAGGTGCTGCTCCTCCAGTCCCTGAGCCTGAGCTTGCACAACCACAACTACTTTAGGAGTAGTCTTCAAGGATCGTTGAAGTGCTCTATTTTAAAACGGGAATCTCTGAATCCAACTGAAGGACTTTTTAAAAGTGTCCCGCATGGTTCAAAATCATGATCAGAAAGCCTTTTTTGGTCCACAACTTTGTGCAAGTGTAGGAGGAAGCAGCGTATCATGCACTGTCTTGAATAAAGAAGGTCCCATTATCATGAATTTTAATGTAATTGGTTAATAATGAACCCAGCCATATTCCAGTTCCGCAGTTATAAGAGGGTGTGTACAAGTTATAGGCTACATACGTACACTATATCAATAGTTTATTTTTACTACAAGATTTTTTTTTTCCAATGAGTTGTACAGGATATAGGTCACATTAATGGTGGGAAACCTGGTCACATTATTTTACATCACAAACAGTCTGGCATTTGAACTTGGCTTTTATCTCCACTGCAAGTGCAGCTTGTTCCCACACAACTTTTTCCAGTATGCATGTATCCGTATGAACATAGACTGCATGACAGCACATACGTATGAGAACTTGTTGGTGAGGTAGTTTTACTTTTGTCAAAATATCTCACTATTTCTTTCCTAGATCCAAAGCAGATAAAACAGCTGGGTGTAGAATTATGGATAATTGCTGCATTTCCTTTTGAGGAGACATTCACAGGGATGTGCCATTTTATAGTGTGTGATGTGCAGTATACTGTACTAACACAACACACTGTAACCATTTGTGCATACATATTTGCATACAGGTCCAGTGTGTGTGTCCTTTAGTTGCATTGATATTCAAATGTTGGGTTTGGGTTGTAGATCTATTCTCGATGGCTCACGGACAGCAAGTCAAAATTAAATTTTAAAAATGTTTAATGCTCTGCCAGTGATGGATATTATTTTGAAAGGCAAGCACAGAAAAGTGCACTCAGGCATCACTAACCTTTTTTAAACCCGAGAGCTACTTCTAGGGTACGAATAACTGTTAAGGGCTACCAGTTTGAAACACACTTGTAAAATGTGAAAATTGTTTGTCCATCCATCCATTTTCTGAGCCGCTTCTCCTCACTAGGGTCGCGGGTGTGCTGGAGCCTATCCCAGCTATCATCGGGCAGGAGACAGGATACACCCTGAACTGGTTGCCAGCCAATCGCAGGGCACAAATAAACAAACAACCATTTGCAGTCACATGCACACCTTAGATTTATTTAGAGTTGTCAATTAACCCACCATGCATGTTTTTGGGATGTGGGAGGAAACCGGAGTGCCCGGAGAAAACCCACGCAGGCACGAGGAGAACATGCAAACGCCAAACAGGCAGGGCCGGGATCTGAACCCCGGTCCTCAGAACTATGAGGAAGATTTTATGGGAAGTCATCATTTCGAACGTTGTTATTAATATAAATTGTTTTTCATCCAAGGGAAGACTGATCAAGTTAATGATTTTTCACAATAATAAACAACAATGATTTGACAAGATAGGAAACTGATAAATATCAATATGCAAAACTATTTGTATTAATCTCAGCAAGTGTTTACAAATGACCACTAATACAACATTCCTAGGAAATCAGAATGTCCCATCACTGGTGAGCTATTTTGAGAACAGGCCCGAGGCCTACTCGTGTGGCCCTCAGGGACTACCTACCCACGGGCACCATGTTGGTGACCCCATCCATCCATCCATCCATTTTCTTCTGCTTATCTGAGGTCTGGTCTCGGGGGCAGCGGCGAAAGCAGGGAAGCCCAGACTTCCCTCTCCCCAGCCATGTTGTCCAGCTCTTCCGGGGGAAACCCAAGGCGTTGCCAGGCCAGCCAAGAGACATAGTCACTCCAGCGTGTCCTGGGTCGTCCCTGGGGCCTCCTCCCAGTGGGACATGCCCAGAATACCTAATCAGGAAGCCCTCCAGGGGGCATCCTAATCAGATGCCCGGGCCACCTCATCTGGGTCCTCTCAATGCAGAAGAGCAGTGTCTCGACTCTATGCCCCTCCTGTATGACCGAGCTTCTCACCCTATCGGTAAGGGAGAGCCCGGACACCCTGCGAAGGAAACTCATTTCAGCCGCTTGTATCAGCGGTCTTCGTCTTTTGGTCACAACCCATAGCTCGTGACCATAGGTGAGGGTAGAAATGTAGATCAATTCGTAAATTGAGAGCTTTGTCTTTCAGTTCATTTCCTTCTTTACCACGATAGCCCGATACAGAGTTTGCATCACTGCAGACGCTGCACCTATCCGTCTGTCGATCTCCCGCTCCATTCTTCCCCTCACTCGTGTACAAGACCCTGAGATATTTGAACTCCTCCACTTTGGGCAAGATCTCCTCCTCGACCGGGATAGGGAAGTCCACCCTTTTCTGACTGAGGACCTTGGTCTCAGATTGGGAGGTGCTGATTTTTATCCCAGGCGGTCAGCCACACAGCTGCGAACCGCTCCAGCGAGAGTTGAAGATTACGGCTTAATGAAGTCATCAGAACCAAATCCTCTGCAAAAACCAGAGACGTAATACTGATGGCACCAAATCGGACCCCCTCATGTTCTTGGCTGCGCTTAGAAATTCTGTCCATGAACATAATGAACAGAATGCTGGCAATGCAGACCAAACTCTGACACTGGTCATACAGGGACCAAACAGCCCTTGTCAGGGGGTCTGATACCCCCTACTCCGGGATCACCCTCCACAGGACTCCCCCAAGAGACACAGTCTTTTCCAAGTCCACAAAACACATGTAGACTGGTTGGGTGAACTCCCATGCACCCTCCAGAACTCTGCTGACAGTGTAGAGCTGCTCCACTGTTCCACGGCCGGGATGAAAACCACACTGCCCCTCCTGAATCTGAGATTCGAATGTGAGACGGACCCTCCTTTCCAGCACCCCCAAATAGACCTTACGAGGGAGGCTGGGCAGTGTGATATCCCCGAATGAATGTCCATGCAATGTTGCTGAGGCATGTCAACCAGGATAGCCTCAGAACATCGAGAGCCTTTAGGAACTCAGGGCGGATCTCATCCAACCCTGGGGCCCAGCCACCAAGGATCTTTTTAACCGCTTCGGTCACCTCAACCCTGGAGATGGGAAAGCCCACCTCAGACTCTGCTTCCTCATAGGAAGGCGTGTCAGTAGAATTGAGGAGGTCTTCGAAGTATTCGACCAACCATGTCTTCCCTCACGACATCCATCAACATTCTCTTTGGTCTTCCTCTAGCTCTCTTGCCAGCTTCACCCTCGTCATCCTTCTACCAATATACTCACTATCACTCCTCTGGATGTGTCCAAACCATCGAAGTCTGCTCTCTCTAACTTTGTCTCCAAAACATCTGACCTTGGTAGTCCCTTTGATGGGCTCATTTCTAATCCTATCCAACCTGGTCACGCTGAGAGAGAACCTCAAAATCTTCCTTTCCGCCACCTCCAACTCTGCTTCCTGTTGTCTCTTCAGTGCCACTGTCTCTAATCCGTACAACATGGCTGGTCTCACCACTGTCTTATAAACTTTGTCCTACAGCCTAGCAGAGACTTCTCTTAGATAACACACCTGACACCTTCCTCCACCCATTCCAACCTGCTTGGACCCGTTTCTTCACTTCCTGACCACACTCACTATTTCTCTGGGCTGTTGATCCCAAGTATTTAAAGTCCTCCACCCTCGCTATCTCTTCTCCCTGTAGCCTCACTCTTCCCCCTCCACCCCTCTCATTTATGCACATATAGTCTGTCTTACTTTGACTAATCTTCATTCCTCTCTTTTCCAGTGCATGCCTCCAGCTTTCGAACTGTTCCTGCACCTGCTCCCTGCTTTCACTGCAGATCACAATGTCATCTGTGAAGATCATGGTCCATGTAGATTCCAGTCTAACCACATCTGTCAGCCTGTCTATCACCACTGAAAAAAGGAAGGGGCTCAGAGCTGAGCCTTAATGTACTCCCACCGCCACCATAAACACCTATGCCACACCTACAGCACACCTCACCGCTGTTGTGCTGCCCTCATACATATCCTGTACTATTCTAACATACTTCTCTTCCACTCCAGACTTCCGCATGCAGTACCACAGTTCCTCTCTGGGTACTCTGTCATAGGCTTTCTCTAGATCTACAGTGACACAATGTAGCTCCTTCTGCCCTTCTCTGTACTTCTCCATCAACACCATCAAGGCAAATAATGCATCTGTGGTACTCTTTCGAGGCATGAAACCATTCTGTTGCTCACAAATACTCACTTCTGTCCTGAGTCTAGCCTCCACGACTCTTTCCCATAACTTCATTGTTTAGCTCATCAACTTTATTCCTCTAGAGTTCTCACACCTCTGGACATCACCCTTGTTCTTAAAAATGGGCACCAGCACACTTTTCCCCATTCCTTAGGCATCGTCTCACCTAGAATTCTGTTGAATAAGCTGGTCAAAAACTCCACACCCACACAGGTATGTCATCAGGACTAACTGTCGTTCCATTTTTCATCCTCTTTAGTGCCTTTCTAACTTCCCCCTTACTAATCATTGCCACTTCCTGGTCCACCACACTTGCCTCGTCTACTCTTCCTTCTCTCTCATTTTCCTCATTCATCAACTCCACAACTGCCAGCACACTACTGGCATCAGTCAACACATTTCTATCTCTATTCTTACTGACCCTAACCTGCTGCACATTCTTCCCATCTCTATCCCTCTGTCTGGCCAACCTGTATAGATCTTTTTCTCCTTCTTTAGTGTCCCACCTGGCATATATGTCATCATATGCCTCTTGTTTGACCTTTGCGTCTTAATGTATTCCTTTCAGTCCTCTCAGCGTCCTACTTCTTCCTAGCTAACCTCTTTGCTTGTATGATTTTTCCTGTACTTTGAGGTTCCACCACCAAGTCTCCTTCTCCCCTTTCCGACCAGAAGATACACCAAGCACTCTCCTGCATAAATAAAAATAATTTAAAAAAACAAATATATATATATATATATATATATATAATATTATAATTAATATTAATCATTTATGAATAATTAAGTTGTAATTGTAGTTCAGTGCTTTTGATAGTGTTCCAGACAGAAAAGGCCCTCACTGCACAGCGCTGATATAGATTAGAGAATACAAAAACACATGCTCCTTCTGAGTACCCTGTTAGACGAACGGTGCGCACGTTTCACTGGAGTCACCTAACTATTGCATCTGTTACGGCGGCTAATTTCACATTAAAAGTGTCAACATATTTTCCAAATGGACTTAAAATATTTACCGTTTGACAGGCACGCCAGGCGCGTAAAAACAAGATTTATGCACCAACGGGGGAATTGGCCCTTAATGCTCAATGCAGAGCTATGTATCAAATGTCTAATTTTGTACCCCTTTTTACTTTGTTAGTCCAGATACTTAATTCTATATTATTGCATTGTGTATACTTTTATATATGCAGTTGTCCTCTTTTTTCAGTTTATTGATTCTTTTCATTTATTTTGTGCAATTTACAAACCCCAATTCCAATGAAATTGGGATGTTGTGTAAAACATAAATAAAAACAGGATACAATGATTTGCAAATTCTGTTCAACCTATATTCAATTGAATACACGACAAAGACACGATATTTAATGTTCAAACTGATTATTATTTTTATTTATTTTTTTAGCCAATATTCACACATTTTTCATTTGATGCCTACAACACGTTCCAATAAAGCTGGGATTTGTGACAGTGTTTACCACTGTGTTACATCACCTTTCCTTTTAACAACAATCGTTTAGCGTTTGGGAACTGAGGACACTAATTTTTTAACCTTTTGTTGGTATAATTATTTCCCATTCATTTGCATCTGAATCCAGGATTACCTCACCACAACAGTTTAACCTTCCTTCCAAAATCCATGTTTTATGTGACGTAATGAAAGTCTTCTGCTGGTGTTGGCAAGCCTTGCCTTTCTCATCAGTGGTGTTCTCTGCCTATAGGTAGTTGTTTTCATTTCAAAAAGACACTGCTTAGGATAGTTGCACAAGTAATGATTTCAGACCAATTCCTTGTGTGTGTCTTGTAACATACTGATACTGCTGATTCTGATGGTGATGTGCTTTTTCCCCTAAGCACTTATTGATAGTGATCTTTTATAGGAAAGAAATGTTGTTTTGAAATGATTTCCTTACGTCAAAATGTCGAGGAAGTGAAGGCACCAAGTGGCCAGAAATAAAGGTCACTTCATCCTCTAACCACTGTAGTTCACCACACTCCAACCTTACATTAGATTTTATAAACTTCAGCAGTGCATTTTTTTTTCTGCAAAGAAACACAAAGAATTGAAGGTCCCTTCGTTGTTTCAGTTAAATGACTCTCATCCATTCCATGTCTATCATTGAATACAGTCCAGCGTGGTGGTGTTTTAAAAGTCATGGGAACAACAAAATGTGATACAAGTGTCACCTGGTAAAGTCCTGTTCGACTCTTGAACTTTTCTCTGTGGAGTTTGCATGTTTTCGCCGGGCTTGCTCGCAGTTTAGTTGAGGTACTCGTTCATCTGTCCACATCACAACAACAAGTATGTTTGTTACAGGATGTGTGCCATTTGACATCCGTCCTGGATGTAGCTCTCTTCGCGCTCATTGTCAGACGGGATAGTCTTCAGCTTGTGACTATAAGGGATTATTGATTAAAAAAAATAAGTATATCAACGACTGTATCCCGTTGCATAAGCATCCCCATATTTCCACTGTCTTCACTGTTGATCTTCATTTCTGTTATTTTTTTACTAGGGCGAGGACTGCTCTATTATCTGTCCTGCAGGCCTGTATGGAACCAACTGCACATCGTCATGTTTCTGTCAAAATGAGATATCATGCTCACATGTCGATGGCTCGTGCATCTGCAGAGAAGGTCATTATCCTTTATTTGTGGTCATCATTGTCCCTTCTATACACTCTGATACTACCCAGAAGGTTAAATTCCAGTTTCCCCACATTAAGAAACATTGATAGATGACAGATTTTAGTTTTCACATTTTGTTAAAGAAAAAAACATAAGCAGAATGATACACATTAAAAAAAAAAGAAACATGGTCTCGTAAAAGTTTAAAGTAGTAGTCCAGTAAAAGTTTTGGAAAACATTTCATTGTTCACAAAAGATGTTTAAGAATAATTCAGTAATGGGCCCAGGGGTCATGTTGTTACATAAACACAAAACACTTGTCATTCTCATGTCATGTGGCATGTATTAAAAATTACACAATTACTTTTTGGGATCCTTTGATGTAATAATATCTGTCACTTGCCAGTAATTCGATCAGGAAAACAAGAGGTTTGTGGCTTTGGGTTGCAATGAAGCAGAGAAATGACAGCAGCCAATGAGACAGAAGCTTACAATCCCCTGCCAAATCTTTGTCAATGTCCATCAAAGATACTATTGACCAGAAACACCAATGGGTACAAAGTACTCTTTGAAATATATATTTATGTAGACTTGCAGCTAGACACATCTTGCAAGAAGCATTGTCTATTACAAAATTTGCCAAGAATAAAGAATTGGCGGCGGCACGGTGGCCGACTGGTTAGAGCGTCAGCCTCACAGTCCTGAGGTGCGGGGTTCAATCCCCGTCCCCGCCTGTGTGGAGTTTGCATGTTCTTCCCGTGCCTGCGTGGGTTTTCTCCGGGCACTCCGGTTTCCTCCCACATCCCAAAAACATGCATTAATTGGTGACTCTAAATTGCCCGTAGGCATGACTGTGAGTGCGAATGGTTGTTTGTTTCTATGTGCGCTGCGATTGGCTGGCAACCAGTTCAGGGTGTACCCCGCCTCCTGCCCGATGACAGCTGGGATAGGCTCCAGCACGCCCGCGACCCTAGTGAGGAGAAGTGGCTCAGAAAATGGATGGATGGATGGATAAAGAATTGGCTGCATATAGAGATGCAATGATATAAAAATGTCCCCTCATGATTATAGTTAGCAAAAATAAATGTAAAAAAAATATGTTTGAATGAATAATTATAATCACAAAGTTTTATTTTGAATATGAAAACGATCATATCCCTAAGCACTTTTTGCACGGTAGGAATTGTAAATTGCAACAGCCAAAATAAATTTGTATGCATGCATAAAATTTGCCAGGTTCCAGTGATTGCAATGGTATTGAATCAAAAATTAAGGTTAACAATCAATTTGACTGCCGTCATATATTAAATAAAGTGACTCAAAGGACATGGACTATGTGTATCAAGACTAATTAATGAATAATGAATGAACGTGACTGTGCAAATGCTGATGGCTGTGATTCTCTTTTAAAAAGTCAGATGCAAATGAATTTCTCCAGTAGTTGACTGATGGTCAGTTTGTTTCTGTCTCCAGGTTGGCAAGGGGTGGACTGCTCCATCCAATGCTCCAGTGGAAACTGGGGTCTAACCTGCAATCAGACATGTCAGTGTGCTAACGGGGCAGCCTGTGACCCTGTTAATGGAACCTGCTCCTGCTCTCCAGGCTGGAGGGATGAATTGTGTGACATACCGTGTCATGTTAGTGCTCACAGAATTGACTTTTTTTCCTCCTAATAACATGTCTGGGTGTTGCTTGCTCTCTAGTATGTTTAATGACCTAAAGAAAATAATATTTTTGTATACTGTAGCTCATTTGTATCCTGGCTTGTAGGAGGGATCATATGGTCTGAACTGCAAAGAGAGATGTGACTGTGCAAATGCTGATGGCTGTGATCCGGTAACTGGCTCTTGTCGCTGTGTCGCAGGTTGGACAGGTATGTCATGCACCGACAGAGACAAATAGGTTAAGTTTATATTCACCAATCAGTTAGAGACTGAATTCATCCCGCCCGGATTTTCTTCAGGAAGTTGGAACAGACATTAGCAAGCTTGATGGTCCTGGAGCCTTGACCCAACTGAGATTTTTTACGTTTATTTGTTCCGTTGCAGGGTTATAATAGTTTTGGACATTCCATTACAGTTAGTTTTTATTTCATTTTGACATTTCTTTTTCAAATTTAGTTAGTTTTAATTAGTTTTTAGAGAAGGTTTGTTAGTTTTTATTAGTTTTTATTTTATTAAAAAATGCTTTGTTTTAGTTTAGTTTTTATTACTTTCATTATTAGTTTTAATTTTTTTTATTATTATTTGGGGTATTTGCCAAGTGTGAGATTTAAAAAAAAGAGTATCATGTAAGAAAAACTCAACAAAAAAATACCATTAAAATTTTTTTTTTATTATTACTAACAGATGAACAACCATCCACAAATCAAACACAGGTAGTGTATAACATTCCACAGAATTCGAAGTGCAATACTGTAAGTGCAGTGCATAATACTGCTTCTAAGGTTAATTAGATGCATCACAATGTACAGTAAAACCAGTCATGAGACATATGCTGTAGCGTGGCCTTTATAAAAAATTTGCTTATATGTTTAACTTCCAAAAAAATCTAGTTCTTATTTGCATGCTTTCCTTCCCGTGTTGCTAAACTGCAAACTTCTCAAGTAGACCTTCAGATTTGTGACTCTTAGATAGACAGATACTGTAGATAGAAAAATAGCTTGCTAACTTTTATTAAGAATCTAAACATTCCTCAATTAAATACACACAACTAAAGACAGCCTTGATGTTCCTTTAACCATCACAGAATTACATAACGCATTAAAAAATATGCAATCGGGACGAGCGGTTGTTTGCAGTACTTCGCAAATTTGGCCTTAGAGATTCATTTATCCATTGGATAGCAACATTATACAATTCGCGGAAAGCGATAGTCACCACAAATAGGATTACTTCACAAATTTTTACATTACAAAGGGGAACCAGACAAGATGTCCACTCTCACCAATGCTATTTGCAATATTCATCGAACCTCTTGCTGCCGCTATATGTCAGAATGCTAATATTAAACGTATCTGCTCACGAGTGACAGAACACAAAATCAATCTATATGCTGATGATATTCTTTACTTACAGGAACCCAAGTCATCTCTTCAGGCAGTCTTCAATCTCATTAAAACATTTTCACAAATATCAGACTACTCTATCAACTGGACAAAATCAACAACACTCCCAATAACAGCAAACACACAGACTCCTGCAGATCAAATCCCAGATTACCGTATTCCTATAGGAAACGTTAAGTGTTTAGGTATTAATATTTCGTCAAAACTCAGAGCTAACCAATCTAAATTACACACCACTTTCGGAAAAATAATCTCAGCTGATTTAAGACGCTGGAATAACTTGCCTATATCACTACTGGGAAGAATAGCTACAATAAAAATGAAAACCTTACCTCACATAAATTATTTATTTTCAATGATTCCATTTAAAACCTCATTTAAATGGTTTCAAACCTTAGATTCTGCTGTAATACATTTTTATTCAAAAAAATAAGAAAAATACTATTAGTCTATCCACTCTTCAGAAAAGTGAACAGGAGGGAGGCCTAAATGCTCCCAACTTTAAACACTATTATTTAGCTAACCAATTACAATACATCATCAAATGGTTGCACCACAATGAGGAGTATGATTCTTGGCTAGAATTGGAACAAATAGACTGCAACAACATCAAACTCCCAAAACTCCATTTATTCCCACAAGTCTTAAACGCCATAAATGCTTCAAGAACCCAATAATCGCATCCAAAAATACCCCAGACACCTATTGTCATGCTATATGGGAATGCACACCAATTCAATGCTTTTGGTCTTCGGTTACACAAAAACTCCCTAACATTTTGAATTTCAGGATTCCACTTTCCCCAAGATTGTGAATACTTGACGACTTAAGCATAACCGACCTCCCTCATAAATATTCACAATCATTACTCGTCGCGTTAACTACCGCTAAGAAAACAATTGTATTAAACTGTAAAAACAAACAAGCTATTAACATCAATCAGTGGCTAAATCTCATCATAGAATATATTGCATTAGAAAAAATATCAGCAGAACGAAAAAATCAATTGCATATATACCTACACTTGCATGTGTCCTTAGCATACACCCCTTGGACTCTTTCACTGGGTCTGGGGTCACTCACTTATTGCGACAAATAACTCATGAATATGCAAATTGCTTGTATATCCCCTCACTCATACTCTCGTCCTGTAGACTTTTATAATTTACATAGTCAATCCCACCACAGACGGGTTCACGACCCTTGTCCTGCATGCTTCTTCTCCTGTCCTTGTCCTGTTCTTCCCTCACAGGGTGTAGCACTACAGCCCTATGCAACACTCATATGTAATGTTTCATTGTTGTAGATAATGTAATGACTAACGTTTCACCTCCTGTTTACAATTAGTGCTTTGTCTTTTGTCTTCGTTTCTCTCTCCCCTCTAGAAACTTTGTTTTGTTTGACTCTGATTCTCAATAAACTTCAATTATAATGCTAAGAAACCACAGCGAAAGCTTGAAAACTCTATTGTGACAAAAAAAAGCTTGCTTTTGCCTCCTGTATCTCCAGTGAAAGTGCATCAGGTCTGTCCGCATCGTTGTTATTTATTTATTATTATTATTTTTTTATTCCATGATTATTGTGACAAAGCTTTTCAAGTTTTCCTGCCGTTGCTGACATAGTGTTTTAAAAATGTCCAGTTGTTGCAGTAGTTCAATCACCTGCTGTGTCAGCGAGTCAAACTCCTTGTCTGCTTTCATATCTGCCTTTTGTGGCGGGAAACAGAAACTCTCAGCATTTGTCCGTTTCTGGGTTTTCTCCCAAAGACAAATAACCGACAAGCAGGTTCCGTGAAGGCGCTAGCTAGTCGTTAGCCATCTTAGCCGTTTCCGTGAGCAGCACGTACCAACAAAAGCAGCTTGGACGTGAAAATTAGCTTCATAGCAAAACTTGCACTAGGTCTGGAGAGCCGTCAATATGACGCCGCTGCACGACGCGTCACTTCTCGGCGACAAACATTAAGTGAACTACAATTCCCAAAGGACTGTTCGACCTTCCTTCTGTATCCGTGCTGTATGTATGTATTTATCCAAAACAAATCAATTTAAAATCAACACCGAAAGCTCATGTATGAAATTAACTGACAAAGACAAAAACTAAGGACATTTTCGCTATAATTATAGTTAGTTTTAGTTAGTTCTTCAAACGTAAAATGTTGTTTTAGTGAGTTAGCATTTAAAAAAAATATATATATATATTTTATTTTGTTTATGAAATTTGTTTTTCAATTTTAGTTGTAGTTATTTAATGTTTTTCCCTTTATTATAGTTACCTTGTTCTGTTGGGTGACTAAAACATCAACGATGCTTTGCCACAAGCTGCAACTGTATGTACTGTACTGTACTGTACGCAATGACGCAAATATTCTGAGATGGTACTTCTTGGAAAACCTACTGCATTTTCAGCAGGGATCTCAGGGTCACAGGTATTTCGCCCCTTAACCTGTACACCTCATCTGAGTGGGGTAGCTAAGACTGACCAGGCTTCGCCTGCAGAAGGGTTCCAACTGTGGTCCCTCTCAACCACAGCTATCTTGAGCTAGAGTCGGCTGCTGCGGTTATGTCCCAGGTGGCTTTCTTCAACTGTTTGGGCTCCAGCCTGATCCTCTGGAGGAAGCAGCGCAATCCACACACATCAACGGGGAAGACGGTTGCGTGCCACCCTTTTAAAGCTGCTTTGTCGATCAGGTATTTTGCTTTTATCAGTTAATGGGATGTAGCTAGCCTCTCTTCCCAGGGCACTGTGAGCTCAGCAATATTATGTTTTTTGTGCTCCTGGATAGCAGGACCATGTCTGGTTGGAGTGGAGTCACTACCAAGTCCTGTGGGAAGACAAACTTCCTATTTCAGTCCACACTCATCTCCCTGTCTTAGGAGCATTGCCCCTTCGAGCGGTTGGGTCAGCTTGTTGTTAGCTTTGACTCGTTCCTGTTCCACCCATTTGGCAATTTCCATGAGGACCTTATCATGCCTCCATCTGTAGCGCCCTTCAGCCAACGCCTTTAGACAGCTGGTCTGGATGTGGTTCAGGCTACCTGAGGCTGTTCCACACTGGTTACACGATGGGTCTTGGTTGCTTGGTGTTGGCAAGAGGTCAGTCTCTGAGCGCAGGAGAAAGCTCAACTTTCCTTGGTCAGTTTTCTACAGTTCCTTCCAAGACAGCAGTCGCTCCTGTGCCTGGTCCCACTGCGTTCATCGATCCTGAGAGGCAAGGCCGATCGCTTTCACCCGGCGGTCCTCCTCTGTTGCCTCACGGACTCTTTGGCCCATGAGGCCTCTCATTCCCATGAGGTATCATCTCTGCTACACCTCTTGTTGTTTTATTGTTCAAGGCCCAAGCGTTCATGGCATCCCACACCCACAATTTCCTCATGTTGCCAGGGGGATTCAGGTTCTATCTTAGCTTGCTGGGTGTTCCACCTTGTTCCACATTTAATGGTATTGCTTGCATGTCTTGCTTTCCTGTCATCAGATAAAAGGAGTGTGCTGACTGCCCGTGCCTCGGTGGCTTTAAACACTTTGACCACTGATGAAACTGACAAGGGAAGCTTGGAGGCCATGATGCCCTTCTCGATCCTTTGCCATTTGGTGGTGATGCCCCCGTGGAGAACCTCATCCGTAGGGCATCTATATGGGACAACACAAGTTCAAGTACATCTGATGGAACTTGGTAGTGATCCAATGCCTTTCGGATCAGCTGGTGTGGGAGGCATGGGCAGGCTTTGGCGAGGTCCAGCCAAACAACACAGAGTGTGTTATATTTCCTCTTGGTTTCATTGATGAACTGGCTGATCACTGCTGTATGCTCCAGGCAGCCAGAATATCCCGGTAGCCCTCCTTTTTGGACACTACGATCAATGAACTAATCGTCAAGCATGTTGTTAACCTTTTGGCAATGATAGACCACCATATTTTCTCTTCTACATCCAACAGGGAAATCACTTGGAACTGGTCAAATCTTATGGAGTTCAACTCTTTTGGCACAAACCCACTCTCAGCTAATTATTATATTTTTTTTATCACCGACTCTTCCTTCCTGTGCTCTGAGTAGGTTAAGCTGGGAGCGCTGGGGCACTGTGGTTTGCCTCCTTGCCCTGGTCCCTGTACACCAACTGACAAACAACCTTGACAAACACAGAAAGGAGATCTATTAGGTTGTAGAAACATTTTGTGCATAAACAATCCATCAAGCATGGTAATCTCAACATCCACAAAGTCCATGTGTCAGTTTAAAGGACCATACTTTGCAGAACAAATAAGGTGTAACATTTGCTGTAATACTATAATACTGTGCTATAATAATAACAAAATATGCTAAATACGAGCTTGGATGAGAAGACTATATCATGTGAAGAATTATTAGGCAAGTAAGTATTTTTACCATATCACTTTTAGGCATATTTCCTAACTCCCAGTTGGATAAACCTGAATGCCTAATGGATTTATGCATAGCAGGTGCAGTGACGGATCATTATGGTTACAGTCAGCACATCCGTACCTGGTGACGTGTGTCCGTCAACATTCCAGGGCAGTAGACTATGGCACGCTGCTCTGTTGCCGAAATACCCTGGTGGGCAGCTGGAGGTGCTGAAGTACTCGTCGTCGGATGCATGGAAGCATGCATCCACTGCCGTCTCCTGTGCGAGAAGGGTCCATGAGACAGTTCCGAGTTCCTGTGCATCATTGCGGATGGAGGCTATAAGTGCTCACTCAACGGCATCAGGCATCCTATGCGACACCAGCGAGAGTTCATTCGCTGAGCCCAAGGGAGAAGGATGTCTCGAGATGGCATCAGCGGCGTGGTTGCTCTTACCAGGCAGGTGCATAATGTCGAAGCGCCATCGGAGGGTACGTTGTTTGAGTTTGAACAGGCGAGAGTTTGTTATCTCATCCAGCGTACGGTCAAAGATCTTATCCAGAGGCATATGGTCAGTAACCAAGACGAGGTTGTCACATCCTTGCGTAAAATATCTCGTCTGTTCAAGGCCCCAAGCCACAGCTAGGGTCTAAACCTTGATGGAAGCATAATGTTGTCGTGCCGAAAACAGGAAATGAGAACCAGCAAAGGTGATCCTCCAACCTCCAAGGCAACAATCCAGTAAGCCAGAGATTCAGTCACAATGTTGTTGGAGTATGACTTTTGTCAATTTTTGGTCGGAGGCAGGTATGTTTCTGCATGCCGTAGATCTCTAGACCCTCATGGATGGCTCCAACAATGGCCCGTTGGGATGCCTGGAAGGCCACTTCCAGTTTGGAAGACCATGAAAATTTGCAGCGTGGGCTGAGGAACAGCTTAAATGGCGCCATTGCAACTGCAACTGGGCATAGTTGGCCACCTGGTTGACGAGGCCGAACCAGCTTTTTATGTCCGTCATGGACATTGGGGTGGGATAGTCTCTTATGGCGTCCACGTGCTTCAGGGGTGGTTCTATGGCATTATCCCCCGATACCCTAAAGCCAGCGAAGTCGACACTCTTGTCCGCATTTACGACGATGCCTGACCGACCGACACGTGTAAGGAAATCAACAGTCCTCCACCAGTGCTGCTCTAGGTCAGTGTCATAGTGGACACTGTCGTCTACACAATGTTCTTTGCGCTCAAAGCCAGGACAGCATCAAAACGCCGGTTGTAGCCATCCTCAAACGACAGGAAACCTTGTGGTGCCCTGGTGTGACGCCAGCGGCCGAAGGTTGTGATAAAGGTGGTCAGATGACAATCCAATTCGTAAAGGGGTACAGTGTGGTAGCCATTCCAGGCATCTGTTACGGTTTTCCAGGTGTCCTTGGGGATACATGCAAGGTGGAATGGGGATTCGGTAGCGAAAGTCTCACATTGACAGAACTTGTTAAGAAGTGAGAGGTCCACTGTCCTGCGGGAAGTACCGTCATGTTTATGAGTGACTACCATACGTTGGCATCAACTTACCGGTTCACAAAGGCCTTCGTCCCATAGGAGGTCATCATAGACTCTTTGCTGCCAGTGTAGAGGCATGGCGGCAGCGGTGTGGCATGCTTTAGGTGTGGCGGGTCCACATACATTTCGATGGGTGGCCCGTCCATGCATGGCAATGCCTGATGAGGGCAGGTGTTGAACCTAAAGGAGGCGTATCTGTCAAGCAGCCATATTTCATTTGACCTTTATTATCTGGCGTGCAAGGGAATGCTAACTCCACAAGGCGTGGTGGAGGGCCCGCTGGGGACATGAACACTGTATGCCATGAGGACTATATGGGCCCTTGCAGCCGCTGTTGGTGAACCATGTAGCATTGAAGGATGAGGACTTGTACTTCGTGTCCAGGGTGTCGGGACCCTGCCCATCACCGAGTCTCGCTCAGCTGTCAGTAGACGGAAAGTCACTAGGCAAAAGGCCGAGGTCGAGCAACAACTCATAGGAGAGGTACATTGTTCGGACTGAGCTGCTCACGTACAGTATATCACGGAGTGGTAGGATGTCGCCACACTGCCCGCTGCGGACTGTTGAGAGCCTAGCGAAGGATGCTCCTTCAGTGGCTATGGGGGAGTGATTGCCTGTCTCTTTTTGCCAGCAGACAGGCTGAGAATAACAGGGTGCAGGTCCTCACGTGAGAATCCACAGGCTTTGCTCTAGAGACTAAAGGTTCTAGAGCACGTATGTCGCTGTTCGCAAGACGTTTGGACCGGAGGTGCGCTGTCCACTTCCTTCCCAATGGAGTTTGCCCAGGCACCCAAAAGGGTAGCTCGGAGCGGTGGCAGGATGCCCTCATCACCTCAAGGTGAGAGGTGGGGCTTCCTGACTGAGCCAGTCTTCGGCAAGGTGGTCGAACGAGCACACTCAAACAAAGGGGGGCTCCGGCCTTTATGCCCACCCAAAAAGGGGTGGTTCCCTAAACCCTCTGGGGCCAACAGGGAAGATAGACTGCCTCATAATGTTACTTTTCCATCCTAGGATTATTTTGTGGTTTAAAACCAGTGGGATAAAATATTAATTGTTGGATTTAAGATAACGAGACCATTTTCCATTTTTGCATTGTCATACGCACATCATCTTTAATCCCTGTAATGAACGTTTCAATTGTATGTGGTTGTTGTACTGTACACTGTAATATTTGCAATGTGTCATTTGTGTCGTGTGGGCTAAAACTTCTCATCCGGTCAATTGACGAACAGACTTGACATCACACATTCAAATTTGCAGAAATACAATCACTAGTTGCGCTATTGTGATGCGAAATTCTTAAAATATCATCTAATATTCAAATCCAGTGAAGATTGTGATTAGTCCCGCCTGGAATTGCAGTAGCTCTCCACTGCCTGTGGGTGTTGCTCGTGCTCCTGCCATTGTCCCAGACAGAAGGAACAATTGTCCCTGAAAACAGCGGGTTTCTCACCTTCTTGGTCATCAAGCCAGTGTCCCAAGAAAAATAAGTCTTTGTTGGTGAGACTCTTCAGGCTGGCTGGGGGTGGAAGTTAATTAATTTTGTGTCCGAGTGAGAAACCAGTGTCCGTGTCTCAGCTTTGATGCGCTCCTTCGGACAAGCTGGTAATTCATTTAGCATCCGTGTGTGAAGTTAAATCTCCCGTGCTTCTCCTTTGATATGTAGACCAGGCTTTCCTTAGATGTCTTGTGTACGCAGACTGACTCAGAAGGGCAGCCGAGGCAGTTATGCGGAACAGCACGAGACTGGGGGTTGCTGTGTGTCATCATTAATGGCGTGTCCGTTACAGAATCAATGTGTTTTATGCCATTTTGGCTCAGAATAACCATTTGTATTATATTAGGTATTACTTTTTGGGCCACACAAATCTTTTTTATGTTTAAAGTGCTTTTATTTTTAACTTTTTGAACCTTTGTGACAACATTGGATGTACATTTTCAGGTGGACAGCAAACACCTCCACCTGCACTATAGTCTTGGTCCTCATCGTCTGATATTTCTGATTTAGAGTCCAATCCCATCACTGACTGTTTAAATAGCATCTGTAGGAACATTTCTAATGTACACCTATCAGCCATGATACCTTGGATAAGAAAAGATAGGCAATAAGGAAAGGAAGAGAACAATTTGAGTGACAAGCAAGCCGATTGATAAATATGGAGCTAAAAGCAGACAGGCGCACCCATAAACGTGCATACATCTGTGCAATACATACAGTAGCTGTATCACGCTTCTAGTTACAAATGTTAAATAGGTATATTTAGATAAACATTAATACATATACTCTTTTAGACAATAGTCATGAATGAGACACACTGACACACAGTAACCTTGACTAATTTGTTGATACCTGATAATAACATTTATTGTCACACAATAGTCATGACACACACCTACGCACACAGTGAATGGGTTAGTTACTTATATAGCGCTTTAACGACACCATCACGGTGCCTAAAGCGCTCTCCAGATGCTCACACATTCACTACTTCACGCCCACATTCATACAACAATGGGCAGCTCCTGCCATGCAAGGCACTGCCAGGCCCACTGAAAGCAATTTAGGGTTCAGTGTTGTTGGATTTATCTTACCCAACATTATAAAAAATAGACACAAAAGGAATGAAGACACTGGTTTCTTTTTCTCATCTTCTCGTCTTCAATCCTGTGGATTGTCGTCAACCTTCAGATCCCAGTTGAGGAGAACGAAGACCAGTCCCGTAAAGGGTCTTACTTGCCGTGGCCACGGTCTCTTAACTGGAAGTCGGCTCCACAACTGGAATCCTCGGGTGTGTTGACATCCGGCTCGAAGGACCAATTTAATGTTGGATTTATCTTACCCAACATTATAAAAAATAGACACAAAAGGAATGAAGACACTGGTTTCTTTTTCTCATGAGGAGGGCGTATGGGAGATTGTTCAGATCACAGTCTCTCAACACGCTCTAACCAATCTCTCCCGTCGCTCCTGCATTTATTTGAAAATAGGAGGGTTTTTCCCAGACATAATGTTCTAAACAATAAGACACAACACAAAACATTGGACCAACACCTGTCACGTCCCCGACCACATCCGATCACGTCCTTGTTCCAGGCGCCCTTCCATCGGATGATGCTGAGTCATCTTTTTGAAGGCGAGACATCTAAAATTGTCCATAATACTAATGCAAGCTAAGCAAATAAATGATAACTTCTAGAATATATTTAACAAGTGTATTACCCAAGGACACTTTGACAGCGGACAGTCGGAGCTGGTATTCGGACCATTGACCCTTCGGTCACTAGCCTGCTGTACCAACTGAGCTACAGCCACCACAATAGAAGGCCTGTCAAACTAATTTTTGTCCCAGGCCACATTGCACTTACGGTTTCCCTCAAAAGTCTGTTATGACGGTGAAACAATAAATAAGTTTGATCGCCTCATTATAGTATTACATATATACACAACCAATTGATGGATAACTAGTTTTGAAATCAGAAGTCAAGAATAATAGCTTTTTCAACTATTGTTCAGGTTACTGTAAAAAGGGGTTTGGTAATAAAAAAAAAGTCATTATTTATTAAATAATAATAATAATGATAATCAGCACCTCTAAATCTGAGACCATGGTACTCAGTGGGAAAAGGGTGGACTGCCTTCTCCAGGTCGGGGATGAGATCCTTCCCAAGTGGAGGAGTTCAAATATCTTGGGGTCTTGTTCACGAGTGAGGGAAGAATGGAACGGGAGATCGACAGGCAGATCGGTGCAGAGTCTGCAGTGATGCGAACTATGTATGGGTCTGTTGTGGTGAAGAAGGAGCAAAGCCAAAAGGTGAAGTGCTCAATTTACTGGTCGATCTACGTTCCTACCCTCACCTATGGTGAATGGGTCGAAGATCCCCGATGCAAGAGGCCGAAATGAGTTTCCTCCGCAGGGTATCCGGGCTCTCCCTTAGAGATAGGGTGAGAAACCCGGTCATCCGGGAGGGGCTCAGAGTAGAGCTGCGGCTCCTCTGCATTGAGAGGAGCCAGATGAGGTGGCTCGGGCATCTGTTTAGGATGTCTCCCAGACGCCTCCCTTCTGAGGTGTTCCGGGCACGTCCCACCGGGAGGAGACCCCGGGGACGACCCAGGACATGCTGGAGAGACTACGTCTCTCGGCTTGCCTGGGAACGCCTCGGGATCCCCTCGGAAGAGCTAGAGGAAGTGGCTGGAGAGAGGGAAGTCTGGGCTTCTCTGCTGAGGCTGCTGCCCCCGCGACCCGACATCAAATAAGCAGAAGACAATGGATGGATGGATGGATATTTCGTAAATATGACAATTTTTAATTTTTGGTACAGACTTTAGCAGGAGGCGGTACAGTGGACGAATGGTTAGCACATCAGCCTCACAGTTCTGAGGACCGGGGTTCAAATCCCGGACCCGCCGGTGTGGAGTTTGCATGTTCTCCCTGTGCCTGCGTGGATTTTCTCCGAGCACTCCGGTTTTCTCCCACATCCCTAAAACATGCATAGTAGGTTAATTGAAGGGCCTTAATTGCCTGTAGGTGTGAATGTGTGTGCGAATGGTTGTTTGTTTATATGTGCCCTGCGATTGGCTGGCGACCAGTTCAGAGTGTACCCCGCCTCTCTCCCGGAGTCAGCTGGGATAGGCTCCAGCACACCCGCGACCCTTGTGAGGATAAAGCGGTACAGAAAATGGATGGATTTTAGCAAGAATCATGGAAGTTGATATACATGCATGATTTGCTTTCACGGTCCACATAAAATGATATGGCGGGCCTGATCTGGCCCCCGGGCATTGAGTTTGACACCAAGATTAATGTTAGCTAGCTAGCTATTTTTAGCTAACTGTAAACTTGCCGCTTGTGTTGAATTGATACGCGATATCACATACACATACTCTCCCACACAGTAAACATGAATGCCATCCAAACACATTTTTAGGTCTAAATTGAGGATGATACGTTGATGTATTGTTTTGTTTTTGTTTTTTGTTTTTTGCAAGTGAAATAGGTGGTGTAAGAGGGGATACTTCTTAAACAGTCTGTGTGTTCAACTCTGAGGAAGACATGCTAACTACTGCCGTGTTTGATATTAGTTCTGGAAGTATGATGATGCTAAGATGATCAAGGCTGTGCTCATGCTGATACAAAAAATACTCTGTTGGTTTACATGAGAAATCATGATTGTGGTGTAGTGAAGTGGCCTTGTTCTGATTAGTATCTTCTCTTCATCTTTGTCATTTCCCATGTCTCAATTCACGCTGGGTTTTAAAGACAACACAGTCTGATGGGCAAGACAACTGCTTTCCACGCACAATATGCCTCAACGGTATGCCTCAAAGATAGTTTTTTAATTGAGTTATAATGGCTCCTGACACTTCACTTTCATATTCTCTCATATTCTATGTCAAAGGAACTTTGTAATGAGCTGCTGATATGCCGAGTTACAGAGGAGGAATGAAGAAATTCTCTATTTACGCACTCCTTCTGTCCTGTTGTGTGTGCATGTGTGTGTGTGGAAATATGAATGAATGTAGTGTGAGTCTCATGGGTACTTCAGCCTCCAGACTGTCTCCTGTGAGCGCTGGCAGCTCTGATCCATTCTTTAAGAGGCTCTCTTGGGACATAAATGTAAAACTGATGAAAGACAGAGACATGAGAATGAATAAAGGGCAATGAAGGAGGATTCTGGGGTTTGCCTAAACTTATAGTACATTTAAAACTGGCAGTAATTCGCCCATTAGTAGAAAACAGTGTTTATCTGCTTTTCTGAAGACATGCTTCAGCACTGATATACTCCCTGTCGAATATGGTGTAAGGTCTCGCTTGTGTGTCAACGTGTCAACAACAGGTCTGCATCACGGGGGCCAGGACAGAGAACTTGCCAGGCACTGTTGCCTAACAGCCAAACACCCACTCCCACCCACGACCCACCGTCCCCCAGAGATGGGTGTATGTGGTTCATTAAAACGTGGGGATGAGTGTGTGTGATGCATTTAAAATACAGGGGGGCAGGCAGGGCGGAGGGGCAGGGCGCATGGACCGGGCACAGATGTGCTGAAATCCGGTCCGACACCCACACCCTCCCGACCCCATACCAGTCACCCAGGAACCCTTGGATATGTATATATGCCCAGATGTGATTAGTTAAAAAAATATATACAGTGAGTGGTGTGAGCATGTGCTAAGTGAGTGATTAAGAGGTATGGCTCCTGCAGGTCAGGCTAAATGCCCTTCCTGACACAACCCACCCTGCCACGGCGGGGTATTGGGGCACTGACTGGGAATTGAATCCGCGGCGTCTGCATATACACACAAAAAAAACGCTTAGCCATAACCAGAATGTGCTTTACACAGAAATGTTTTTCTGAAAACAATGACTAAGGTGGGATGCAATTTGATTATGGATTGAAATGCGATATACTAGCGACCAAGCAAGGCAGTTCCAAGTCAGAAGGGATATGCTCTAGCTCACCTTTGACCCTCAACAAGCTAAGCAGTAGAAAATGCATCAATGGATGAATTTTATATAATGTTATATTCTATTTTAAATGGCGAAAGGAATGGATGTCATACACATCATCAATACAGTATACCACACATCACATTGGACATTTGTCAGTTCCCATGTTAACAAGAATTGACATGATTGAATGGATTTAATAAATTTACATCAAAAGCATAATCGTAATAATCCTTGTGATAATGGGTAGAGCAAGTACATGTTTTGGAATTGGAACAGATTGCTTCCCGTTTTTGAGTCCATAAGGAAACAAGTAGAATGATGCTACTGTGCTGCCTGAGCCTTGATGAAGTCCTCTTGAGCAAGGGGCAGCTCAGGGGGTTAACAGACAGATAAGTCTAATGAAATTAAGTAGAGGTCATCATTTCCACGCAGTCGCAGTCTGAAGTTCCGGAATAAGGTGCATGGTGATCAGTGTGCAAGATGTTGTCAGTACAGAGCCGACCCAACAAGCATTTACATTATGAAGAGCCCAGGGTCTAGTTTGTTGCATACATTTAGCTGTTTTCCCCCCTTTAAAAACGTAAAACAAACAATTTTGCATATACATTTTTTATGTTATTTAATTTAAATGTATTAAATTTAACCAGAATCAAATTGAATATAAATAAAAATATGCTATTATTATTTAATTCATTAATTTGTTGCATCAATGTAGCTGTTTTTTCCTAAAATTGGTTAAGCATAATGTATTTATTTACTCCTCCCTGAGCCGTGACCTTATTATGGCAGAGGGGTTTGTGACAATGCTAAAATCGAAGTTGTCTGGGGCGTCATGCTCCTGGCAGGGTAATTCAGGGCAAACAGATCAGAGCTCAGGGACCAGGCAAGACACGGCTCAGAAACCCCCTATGATCGATAAAATTATTGGGCCCTTATTTCCCTCACTCGGATATGGGTCACTGAGGCCCCCCTCTAGAGCTAGGCCTGGACATGGGGCTTGATGTTGATCATCACCAGCCCGGAGAGGTAGCATGGGTCCTGTTTCCCATGGACTGACTACCTGTGGGCCAAGGGGGTGATTGGGAGGAACACCCTCCCCTACCAGAAGCCATGCGGGTCCTGTCATTGGATTTCTGCACTCTTCATGGATTATCCAAAACAAACACTATGTTCAAACATAAGGATGTCCATAAGTGCACCTGGCACCAGGACCGCAGTTCCATGATTGACTTATCAAGCCATATTCTTCAACTCTTGCCGGAGTGGTTCAAGACCAAATATGAAGCGGAGATTCAGCACCTCAAAATATGAGAGCATAGTCCTCAGTCAGAAAAGAATGAAGTGCCCCTGGGTCGTGGAAGAGATCCCTTCCCAAGGGGAGAAGTTAGAGTATCTTAGGGTTTTGTTCAGGAGTGAGGGAAGAAGTGAATGGGAGATGGTGCAGCTAAGAAGGCTTTATCGGTCAATCTACTGTACGTTTCCACCCTCACCTGTATGATCTTGTTGTATCGGTCACGATTGACAGCTGGTGACCGAAAGAACAAATGGGCGAACTAACTTTTCGCAGGGTCTCCGTGCTCTCCCTTAGAGATAGGGTGAGAAGCTATGTCATCTGGGATCAGCTCAGAGTAGACTAGCTGCTCCTCTGCATCAAGAGGACCCAGATGAGGTGGCTCGGGCATCCGGTTAGGATAAGGTGCCCCAGTCACATCCCACTGAGAGGAAGTTATGGGGACGACCCAGGACTTTGTTTCCAAGCTGGCCTGGGAACACCTCAGGATCACGGCAGAAGAGTTGGATGAAGTGGCTGGGGAGAAGGAAGTCTGGACTTCCCTGCTTCAGGTGCTGTATGCACGACCTAACCCCAGAATAAGTGGAGAAGAAAATCGATGGATGAAAAGTTATTAATTTTCACCTTTTTTTAATTCATTCATTTCAATTAATAATTTGTTCATTGATTTATAATAAATAAAAAAGTAATAAGAAAATATCTAAAATTTTACATGAAATAAGTGGTAAGTGGTCATCCATACATTTTCTGTATCACTATTAGATCAACTATAAAAAATAGGATTAAAAAAATAACATTAAAATACATTTTACATATTTCACTCACATTTTAACTTTGCCTCATCTACGAATTATCTGGCCTATCTGTCTGTTTTAAACATCAAAAGTGGCCATACATCACAAAAGTTTGTTCACCCCTAATTCAGAGAATCATTCTCACATGCTTTTTGTCTGAATTCTGAACATTGCTGCTGATAACATATAAATGATGCTAGATACTAATGTAATGTATACTAAAATTACTAATCAACAAAATCTGACTCATGGGATGGATGCCTGTGATACATTGATATGTCAATCGCTCATCACAGCAAACTACACTGATCAGTAACATTGCTGTTACAAACAGGTAGTATGAATATATAGGTATGAAGCATTCTACTGGTAGTATGATTGTTCCAAATTACCTCATCCCTATCATATTTATTGTGTCTAAGAGTAGTCGTTTTTTGGGCTTTCCCATTTCGTGAATGCCATAAAAGCAAAAAAAAAAAAAAAAAAACATCTTTTGACTCATCTCTGGGATCACCACCAAGGCAAATTTGGTGATAGTTAGTTAGTTAGTTATATCACTGTTGTCATTTTAAATAAATTTCCTTATCAAAATCTTGCGTGCGTGTGTTTGCGTGTGTGCATGTGTGTGTGTGCGTGCTTGGGTGTGCGTGTGTGCGTGTTTCACAGGTGTCCATTGTGACAGTGTGTGTGATAAGGGACATTGGGGACCCAACTGTTCTTACACCTGCACCTGTGTGAATGGAGGCTCGTGCTCCCCAGAGGATGGCACATGTGTGTGTGCTCCTGGTTACCGTGGCACCAACTGCAGACGAAGTAAGAAAGCCGAATACACTCCCACACTCAAAAGACTGAAATCTAAAAGAATAATTAAAACATATTTATTTGGAATAATGGCATGGAAAAAAGGTAGTAGATATACTCAACTGCAGTAAGTGCCTCCATAGCTACCAACTGTATCAGTTACACTGGGACATTGTAGAAAGTCAATTGCCATTTCTGGACTACTCAGTAATGAGTAGTACCGATATTTACACCTTGACTCCGCCGCACCTATGGAAACACAATCCTGGAGTACCCTGAAAAACAACAGACGAAATCCCCACCATAGACAAGATGAGGCAGAAAAAGCTGACAAGCATCTAGACGTTTTTCCCTAACATTGGTATGCTTGCTCGGTCTGCGTCACATGTACCAAGCGGAGGAAGAGCAAATAACATAAGAACTCTTTTGTAGTTACTCAAGACCTCGTTTTGTCAGATAAACTTGAAAGAATTTTCTTGAAGCACAATATATATATATATGTGTGTGTGTATTTCAAAGCTATTGTCATCCAAATCGCAAAACTGGTTCACCCGAAGAGTGAGATCCTGAGGATCAAGGTCATTTATTTAATGCATTCAGGAGTGAGGCAATCGCTCCATGAGATAAACCCATAAAAACTCAATATTTGGGTCAGTTTAAACACACACAAAAATGGTGCTGTAAATCTAAACTCCAGTGATAAGATAGACCAGTAAATATGGTGTAAATATGGGATATTAGAGGTGCAGGTAAGATTTAGCGATGAGCTGTATGTGAAATGGAAGAGCAGGAACTTGAAGGATGAACCCTTCTTCCCCAAAAACCTTGTCATTCCAGAAAAAATGAAAGAATGTGTTCCGGCAAGAATGACAAAATGTCAATAGCAGAATCTTTGGATTGATATAAATTACGCATATTCTGAATCACTAACAAAAGCTGCCATTACAATACACCTTGAAGCTGGGATGTACTGGGCCCAAAATGTAGGCCAGGGATTTATATGGAGAGTCAGGAGGAACACCTGGCTTGCAACAAAGTCCTGAATACTAACCAATGAGCGGTGACTGTGATTTTAGGTCTCATCATTTTTGCTGTATACACTGTATGCATAATACAATATGCCTACCCAGTTCGGCAGCCTTACGCACCTCATGCAAGCATGGGGAGAACATGAAAACCCCACAGTACAAATAAGGAAGGCCAGAGATTCCACCTCAGAACTGAGAGCCAGACGTGCTAACCGTTCATCCGTGCCTCCCTCATATTCACAGCTAATCAATATAGAAACTAAAGCCTTACGAGACAGAAAGAGGCTAGTGCCTGTTTACATGTTGTGATTCAATCAATAGCCACTTTCTATGATAGATCATATTTTTAGGCTTTGTTTAAAAACAAGGGTGAGTGCCCCACTACTGAATCGGATCACAAAGTATCTTGCTGGATTTACGAGAGGTCCACAACCCCAAAGAGAATCTTTGCAACAACAATGAAAACCTTCAAGCATTATTCAAAGCCTTCTCCAAGACTTCAGGACACCGTGGAGTCTCCTCGAAAGGGAAATGTACCTGAGGTGGAGCTCAGCCAGAAATGTCACATGCGCCAAACTTAATATCTACATAAGGTTCCGTTTTGCTCTTCTTTTAATAATCACTTCAATTCCGGGATTATGATTTCATATTGACCTTTTTTTTTTTTAAAGAGTAATCTTTATGTTTTGCTCTAGGTGTTTGTTTCATTTTTTGTAAAGGATGCTGAAGGGTTATTGTTTAAATGTTATTTATTTTTTATTTACAGTATTTTATTAATTTTATTATTTACAGCACATGGTTATGACGTCTGACTGTCTTGAACGGAACAGAGGATAGGACCCAAAAATGCACGACTCCGAAACAAATTTAAAAAAAGAGAGGTTTAATATACGGGCAGAGGTCGGTACACAGAAAGGCAATCCAAAAAAGGCAATATTCCAAAAACGTGAGGCAAAAAGGTGAGGTCGATAATCGGAACAGGGTCTAGTCTTACTGTGAGTCTTGGACGTGGAAACAAGGAATGCTGGAACGTGATGGCAAGGTACAACAAACTGGCGATGAGTTCTGAGGTTTGGTGTTCGAATCTTTGCCGGCGCTTTCCTTTTCATTGTACTAAGATATACTTAGCTTAGTTGATGTATCAACATGCCTAATCAATTGCTTCCTTTTTTGGTATTCCAGATTGCTAAAATTTAATTGGTCCCAGAGATGTGAACTTGGTTGACTAATTCACAACATGTCAGCCCTTCTTTATCGTGGTAGAGGGGTTTGTGTGTCCCAATGATCCTAGGAGCTAAGTTGTCTGGGGCTTCATGCCCCTGGTAGGGTAACCCATAGCAAACAGGTCCTAGGTGAGGGACCAGACAAAGCACGGCTCCAAAAAAACCCTATGATGGAAACAATAAATGGATGTAGGTTTCCCTTGCCAGGCCTGGATGTGGGGCTTGAAGGCGAGCGCCTGGTGGCTGGGCCTGCACCCATGGGGCCCGGCCGGGCACAGCCTGAAAGGGTAACCTGGGTCCCCCTTCCCATGTGCTCACCACCTGTGGGAGGGGCCATAGGGGTCGGGTGCAGTGGTAGCTGGGCGGTGGCCGAAGGCGGGGTCCTTGGCGATCCAATCCATGTCTTACAGAAGCTGGCTCTAGGGATGTGGACTCTCTGGCAGGGAAGGAGCCCGAGTTGGTGTGTGAGAACTTCCGACTAGATATAGTCGGGCTCACCTCCACACACGGTTTGGGTTGTGGCACCAGTCCTCTTGAGAGGGGTGGGACACTCTTCTACTCTGGAGTTGACCACGGTGAGAGGCGCCGAGGAGTTGTGGGTATACTTATTGCCCCCCGGCTCAGCGCCTGTACATTGGGGTTCATCCTGGTGAATGAGAGGGTAGCCTCCCTCCGCCTTCAGGTGGAGGGACTGGTCCTGACTGTTGTTTGTGCCTATGCACCAAACAGCAGTTCAGAGTACCCACCCTTTTTGAAGTCCTTGGAGGGGGTTCTAGAAAGTGCTCCCGCTGGGCACTCCATTGTTCTGCTGGGTGACTGTAATGCTCATGTGGGCAATGACAGTGAGACCTGGTAGGGCATGATTGGGAGAATCGCCTGTCAGAAGGAGTTTCAACTCCCCACATCTCGGGGGAGGCGGGGGACATTGAGTCCGAGTGGACCATGTTCCGCGCCTCCATTGCTGAGGCGGCCGACCGGAGCTGTGGCCGTAAGGTGGTCGGTGCCTGTCGTGGCGGCAATCCCCGCACCCATTGGTGGACACCAGCGGTGAGGGATGCCGTCAAGCTGAAGGAGTCCTATCGGGCCTTTTTGGTCTGTGGGACTCCTTAGGCAGCTGATGGGTACCAGCTGGCCGAGCAGAATGCAGCTTTGGTGATCGCTGTGGCAAAAATTCGGACCTGGGAGGACTTCGATGAGGTTATGGAGAACGACTTCCGGATGGCTTTGAGGACATTCTGGTCCACGATTCGGCGTCTCGGAGGGGGAAGCAGTGCACCATCAACACTGTGTAGTGGGAATGGGACGCTGCTGACCTTGACTCGGGACGTTGTGAGTCGGTGGGGAGAATACTTCGAAGACCACAAATGTTGCCAACAGAAGTGACGTCAGTGTGCATGTTTTCAAGTCCAGGTTAAAAACTCTTTTTTTCCCATGCTTTCTTGAGAATTTCCACTTTTAAATGATATTTCTTGCACTGTACGCTGTTTTAATTGTATTTTTATTTTTTTCCTCTTTGTTTTAAATGTTTATAAGCTGTTTTTTTTCCTTTGTTTTTAAATGCTTTTAATCATGTGAAGCACATTGAGTTACCTTGCGTATGAAATGCGCTATATAAATAAATTTGCTTTGCTTTGCTTTACTTAACACCCTCAGCATGATCCTCGAGGGTGCATGAGAGTTCGCCCAACACATATACATGTTTTTTTTGGACTTGGAGAATGCGTTCAACCGTGTCTCTCTGGGAGTCCTTTGTGGGTGCTTCGGGAGTATGGGGTACCGAACCCCCTGATACAGGCTGTTCGGTCCCTGTACGACCAGTGTCAGAGTGTGGTCCGCATTGCTGGCAGCAAGTCAGACTCGTTTCCAGTGAGGATTGGACTCCGCTAAGGCTGCCCTTTGTCACCGATTCTGTTCCTAACTTTTATGGACAGAATTTATAGGCGTAGGTGAGGCGTAGAGGGGGTCCGGTTTGGTGGCCTCAGTATTGCATCTCTGCTTTTTGCAGATGATGTGGTTCTGTTGGCTTCATCAAGCCGTGATCTCCAACTCTCACTGGAGCGGTTCACAGCAGAGTGTGAAGCGGCTGGGATGAGAATCAGCACCTCAAAATCTGAGACCATGGTCCTCAGTCAGAAAAGGGCGGAGTGCCCTCTCCAGGTCGGGAATGAGATCCTGCTCCAAGTCAAGGAGTTCAAGTTTCTTGGGGTCTTGATCACGAGTGAGGGAAGAATGGAGCAGGAGATAGACAGGCAGATCGGTGCAGTGTCTGCAGTGATGCAGAGTTCGTATCAGTCCGTTGTGGTGAAGAAGGAGCTAACCCGAAAGGCGAAGCTCTCAATTTACTGGTCGATCTATGTTCCTACCCTCACCTATGGTGACAAGCTGTGGGTCGTGACGAAAGAACAAGATCCCGGATTCAAGCGGCCGAGATAAGTTTCCTCTGCAGAGATAAGGTGAGAAGCTCTGTCATCCGGGAGGGGCTCAGAGTCGAGCCGCTGCTCCTCCACATTGAGAGGAGCCAGATGAGGTGGCTCGGGCACCTGATTAGGATGCCTCCTGGATGCCTCCCTGTTGAGGTGTTTCGGGCACGTCCCACCGGGAGGAGACCCAGGACACACTGGAGAGACTACGTCTCTGGGCTGGCCTGGGAACGCCTCGAGATCCCCCCTGAAGAGCTGGAGGAATTGGCTGGGTAGAGGGAAGTCTGGGCTGCCCTGCTATAGCTACTGCCCCCATGATCCGACCTCGGATAAGCTGAAGAAAATGGATGGATGTCAGTTTGTCCAATGGTACAGCTCTAGAGTTAGCGAAATGGCTGTCCACCTTCTGTCTGCCTTAAAAACAACTTGGAATGTGCTTAGAATAAGATTGTGTTTCACATCCATGTCCGCTAGGCCGACAAGTAGAAGAGTGAGGCACAGAGCTTAAGGGCGGGTGTGCTTTGATGACTCCTGTGGCTATTGGGGCAGCAACAAGTTAAAATCTCTCCGTGGTTCAGAATGGATACATTTCAATATAGAGTAAATTGTGGTACAACATGACTGAGTGTGCTGAAGTCATTTTCTGTAATTGAAAGTCTATTTAAAGATAGAATTGCATGCTTGAAAACCGGGAATTCACAAAGAAAAAAAAAACTGGATAGAACAAACCATATCGGCAAGTCTTGTGTCTGACGGTGTATGTATGTTGTTCATGGCTTTTCATTTCGAAATGGATTGCACACAGCAGCGTTCCTTTGTTTCTTCCTGCATTAGTGGGATCAATTCAACAGCTCTTGGTTCAAAGTTTAGTCAATTGTCTTAATGAGGAGCATAAGAGAAATAGTAGAGAGTCTCCATGGCTTGGCTTTCTACTTAGGCTAACATCAATTAAAACAAATTAAAGGTTTTCGCAAAATTTATCTGGGAGGATCAGTGGTGGAAGGCAAACAAAGCAAAAGTAATGCTACCGACAGGCAGACACAAAGGTAGGGAGTCACATTTACAAACACACTTTGCGTGCAAACACGGAATGTTTTTTGTAAAGACTGTGGATGTGTATGAGGCAGATAGGACCATCATAATTATACTCATAAAAATGTGACTCTTCCCCAGCAGAATGGAACCTCTTGAATGGACACTCTTCTCTAACAAAGTTTGTGTGTGTCTTGTGCAGCATGTTCACCTGGTTTCTATGGCCATCGCTGTAGCCAGTCGTGCCCTCAGTGCATCCACAGTGATGGGGCATGTCACCACGTCACTGGCCACTGCGAATGTTTGTCTGGTTTCTTTGGCACCCTCTGCAACCAGGGTAAGTTGACATTTTCCTTAGATGGAATGTATTCTTCTGAGAAACGTGATTGATTGCTCGGCAACCCGATTGTAGCCTAATGTATGGATGATTTCACATAGTTGTCCTCACAACTAAATTGACAGAAAATATGATATGGGTCATTTTCATATAATTGGATTAATAACGGTAAAGACATGGCCCACTGAATTTCCTTTTGAAAATCAATTAATTTTACCGATATGAATATTTTAATTATTGCCAGTTGTTATCTATGAAACAGTCATACCGTAATTTCTCGTGTATAATGCGCATTTTTTTCCCCCTAAGCAATTGTCAAAAGTCAATAGTGCACATTATACATAGCTATAGGAGAAAATGGAAAAAAACTTTCACATTTTATAAATGTATGCCGCCATTTAGTGGTTTGGAAAATGTTGTGCACTTTCATTCCAAAATGCCACCACCACCTAGAGGTTATGAGAAAGGTGTACACTTTCATTGTAATATGCCACCGCCACCTAGTGGTTACAAAAAAGGTGTAGCCTATGCTTTCATTCCAATATGACAGGGGTACGTATGACTGCATATACCGATATGTACAGTTGTGCCTATAAGTTTACATACCCTGGCAGAATTTGTGAAATATTGTTGTTGTTGTTTTAAATATGACTGATGCCTGAACAACAACCATCATTAATTTCTTTATGTTTAAGTTTTGTTTAATGATAATGCTTTTCTGAAATGCTTGACCATTTAATTTTAATCCCATTAAAATTAAATGTGTTTTGCCTGGTCCTTCATGTTTTCTTTCAAGAATTGTACCCATCTTACCAATTCTGCCTAGGTAATCAAACATATGAGCACAACTGTGTGTTTTCTAATTTACGAAATAAAAGTAGGGCTGTGAATTTCAAAATAAGAGGAAGTTAATTAAAAAAAGTATTACCTGTTCAAATAAAGTCCTTAATTTCAGAATAATTCTTTGAATAAAAACTAACAAAATACAGAAAAGACTCAATGTTTTGATCATATGGGTAGAAGCAAAATCATGCACTGTAAAAATGCATTATACATAGGGTTTTCCAGAATTTAGAGGTCAACTTTGGGGGTGCTTATTATACAGCGGCGTTTCTGGGTGTTTTTGATAAATGGCTTTTGCTTTGCATAGTAGAGTTTCAAGTTGCACTTACGGATGTAGCGCTGAACTGTATTTACTGACATTGATTTTCTGAAGTGTTCCATGTGGTGATATCCTTTACACATTGATGTCGGTTTTTGATGCTGTGCCGCCTGAAGAATCAAAGGTCACGGGCATTCAATGTTGGTTTTCGGCCTTGCCGCTTATATGCAGTGATTTCTCAAGATTCTCTGAACCTTTTGATGATGATATGGACCGTATATGATGAAATCCCTAAATTCCTTGCAATTGTACATTGAGGAACAGTGTCCTTAAACTGTTCGATTATTTTCTCACGCACTTGTTTACAAAGAGGTGAACCTCGCCCCATCTTTGCTTGTGAATGACTGAGCAATTCAGGGAAGCTCCTTTTATGCCCAATCATGGCACCCACCTGTTCCCAATTAGCCTGTTCACCTGTGGGATGTTCCAAACAGGTGTTTGATGAGCATTCCTCAACTGTTTTTTTTGCCACCTGCCCCAGCTTTTTTGGAATGTGTTACAGCCATAAAATTCTAAGTTAATGATTATTTGCTAAAAACAATGACGTTTATCAATTTGAACATTAAATATCTTGTCTTTGTAGTGTATTCAATTAAATGATTTGCAAATCATTGTATAACACAACGTCCGAACTTCATTGGAATTGGGGTTGTATAGCTAAGAGTTTCAATAATCTTGACTGTAGAAATAATTTATTTGTTTTTCCTATAACCAACCTTACAGTATGTACTGTATGGTTCTTAATGCTTCCTTTTGTAGAGTTTTTATGACTGTAATGACGTTTTGTAGTTGTTTCCCCAAATCTCAGCACAGTACAGAAGGTATGGCAGAAATAAAGAACAGTAGAGTGTAAAGTGACTTGTAATCTAGGATATGTTTTACTTTGTTTGAAATCGTGGACTTTATGTGTTTAATGTGTGATTTCCCGCCAAATCTATCAGCCTATTACCATTCCTAGAAATTTGTTTTTATGCATCTTTCCAATCTCAACCCCATCTGTTTTACAAGGACGATTTGGCAAATATCGTGAAAAGTTCATTCAACAAAGTACTTGTACTGCACAGTTAAGCAACGAACAGTTTGTACTTATACTGTATAGCCCCACCACCCTCTGCCTCTCAACAGATTTCTTTTCCTTTTCATATGACATGTTCCAATTACAAGATGTAGTTTGGGGGGGAATATTCGAAATTATTTATTGTGGTCTAATTTTTTTGCAATCCCCCCCCCCAACACACACACACAAAAACTCTATTCTTTTTTGGTTGTGTGTCAACAGTATGTTCAAGTGGAAAATATGGTAAACACTGCGCCGAGACGTGCTTGTGCACAAACAATGGCACTTGTAATCCCATTGATGGCTCGTGTCAGTGCTACCCTGGATGGATTGGCGAGGACTGTTCCAAATGTAAGAAATGAATAATAATACTGTACATACAGTACATAATATTGGCTACTTGCAGCTTTGTTTGCCTTTTGGGCCACTCAGACTTTTTGGCTTGCACATCCAGTCACCCCAGTGACATATTTGTGTGTGTCTTGTTGTCAGCCTGTTCTCAGGGCTCGTGGGGTCCCGACTGCATTCACACATGTAACTGTCACAATGATGCCCAGTGTAGCCCCACCAATGGAGAGTGTGACTGCAGCCCTGGATGGACAGGGCTCTTCTGTACTCAGCGTATGTCTCTCACAAGCTCAATCGAAGTTACTTCATCAATTAATGCTTTGACTGTATCACAGGTTTAAAAATTTTTTTGTCGTTGTTTTGTTTTTGTTTTTTTGTACAAGATAAGCAATGTCATCATACGCTGATCCAGAGGATGGAAGCACACTGCGATGTTACACGCTATCATTTTTCATTCTAAAGTGCTTCCTCCATCTTGTGGCGGATCAGCAAAACTACATGTCTTACACAGCCACATGTAATTGCCCAAATCAGTTCTGATGTTTGGGGTTCGAATCCAAGCTCATGCCTTCCTCGGAGTAAATATGCGTGTGAATGGCTGTTTGTCTATATGTACCTGCAATTGTGTAGCGACCTGTTCAGGGTGTACCCTGCTTCTCTCCCGAAGTCACCTCCAGCACACTCACGGACTAGGGGTGCTCACGACCCAAATTAACATAAGGGGATCGAGGCGCAGTGGTATAGAAGGTTATGGTGGCCGAGAAAGGTCACAATAATTGCAAACGCCACAACACAACGACAATTAACACACAATGGAACTGCAAATTTGAAAATATCAAGTATTACCTTGTATGAAACAATGACAAAACGCAATTTTGGCGGACCTCTGCTAAAATCACGTAACGTATTTCCAGGTACCAAAAAAATGGGTAAAAAATTAGTTTTTCTGTATTTAGTAACATACCAACATGCTAAGTGGCGACAGTGTCCTACTGTCCTTCCACTCGCTTTTGGCTCAGGTCACGCACCTCAAACACCCGCTGAACCTACATGGGCCTTTTATTTTATGGAATATTGTGCGCAAGTGGTCTGAAAAGCGTTTCTAAAAGCAACTGCTGTGGAGGCGCCAAAAGCTGGGCTGAATTCGAAAGCGGTCAGCTCACTAATTAGTGATCAACCCTGTTTTTTTTTATTTTGTTTTGATTCTCTTATGTTCATCTCACTGTTAGTGGCTGAAATAAATCAATTTAGACTTTGATTAAATGATATATAGAGATTGACACGAAAAGGCCACACTTCAGGGACCTGTGGCAGGGCACACACGCCAATGATGCTGACACTGACAAAAAAATGTATTAAAACATTTACCTAATGAAATTAAAGTTGGGATTACAACTTAATACCTCACTTTACCCGTATCACCAAAAGCTAAAATAAAAAAAACATTTCAAAACATTAAATAAGCGGAATGGAAGATGGATGAATGAATTAATGAATAAACAATATCTATCCTTGTCATGACATCAATTAATAAAGTTGAGGTAAGTGAAGTAAGTGAAAGTTATTTTTTTGTCATAAATGTGGTTCATTAAAACTTGTGCAGCTTCTCGATCTAGTCACTTGGTCCGTTGACAATATGAGTGAGTCCCTGGTAACCCGGACGAATGATACAGACAGGAAGCAGGGCTCACTTCCGATGTGCCTTAATGTCACTGTGTTGTGGATTAATGTCGTTATATGTTGGCTTTTGCATATCCGTTGTGTATTCATCTGTGTTGGGATGTGTCTAGGCCACCGTAGAAGATGTATGTTACGTCAATTAAAAATACGTTTTTTTCCCTCATTTTCCAAGTGTTCAAAAATGACTTGTCAACTATGCTATAACAATATAAAAAGATTTACCTTTTTGTTGCTAATCTTTGACGGATCCATGAATCTTTTATTTTCATCTTTTCTAGCCCTATAAATCATGAAATCGTAAAAGTACATTATCTATTGTACTTCCCACACTGCGCTTTTCAACAGTAATGATCCATTTGTGCTACTTAACTTGAGTTTTTAGGGGAACTGTCGCCGTTTAAGGCGTCACAGTAATTTTGACGTCAATTTGGAGAACCCGTTGCAATTTTGGCCCATACAAGTTTATTGGTGGATATTTTTATTTAAACTTGTCAGCCAATCAGAGAAGGTGTTCCCCAAGTAGAAGACGAAACAAAAGGGTTGAGGGGAATGCTGAGAAATACTCACGTTATTCTTTTTTATTCTCATTTGGTGTTTTCTGACCACCTTTTCTATTGGCACAATAAAACAAAAATGTTCCCCATAAAGGCAATTTTTTCTGACCCAATTTCTCCAAAATCCATCAACTGATTTTTGGACATTTTTGGGAAAATCTTGCCACGTTGCTAATTACATGGGAAATAATTGGCTTTTTTTTTGGGGGGGGGGGGGGGGGGTTGTGATTAAATTCTATGAAACTGGCATTTAAATGGTTAAAATCCATTCATCCGTCCATCCATTTTCTTTACCACTTATCCTCACTAGGGTCATGGGCGTGCTGGAGGCTATCCCAGCTATGTTCGGGCGAGAGGTGGGGTACACCCTGAACAGGTCGCCAGCCAATCGCAGGGCACATGTAAACAAACAATCATTCGCACTCACATTCACACCTACGGGCAATTTAGAGTCTTCAATTAACCTATCATGCATGTTTTTGGGATGTGGGAGGAAACCGGAGTGCCCGGAGAAAACCCACGCAGGCACGGGGAGAACATGCAAATTCCACACAGGCGGGGCCGGGGATTGAACCAAGGTCCTCAGAACTGTGAGGCAGATGTGCTAACCAGTCGCCCACCGTGCTGCCCTATGATTGAAATCCATCCATTTTCTTTACCGCTTATCCTCACTAGGGTCACGGGATGGTTGAAATCCTCCCCAACAATGTGTTTGGTAGTTTTGCACAAATATGAAGTTGTTTAAGGGATTTATGAAAAAAAGCAGCAAAAGTATTGATGGATGAGGATTTTATAGCTGTTTGTTTGTGTGTGTACATTTTAGCCAGTAAGTTGTCCAAAGGGTTGTAAATTTGAGGAGGGTTAGGCATGTTAAAATATTGTATGTTACCTTAGTTAATAAAGGTTTTGCAACAATTTTTAATGGATTACATTTTCCTGATTTCCCAAATAATAGAAAATTTCCAACACATTGGAGGTCAACCAGCGTCCTGAATGGTTATATTATTTTCTGTCCTCCTTCAGGCTGCCCAACAGGTTTCTACGGCGCTCAGTGTGCTGAAGTTTGTCACTGTCAGAACGGGGCTGACTGTGACCACATCAGTGGGCAGTGTTCATGCAGGACAGGGTTCATTGGAGAGAGCTGTGAACTTAGTGAGTATTGCTTCCATTGTTTCATTTGCACAAACTGTGAGCTGTTTAAAACCTCTCCTCCCAAATGCAGAGTGTCCTGCTGGGACATTTGGTTATGGCTGCCAGCAACTTTGTGAATGTATGAACAACGCCACATGCGACTACGTGACAGGAACCTGCTATTGTAGCATTGGATTCAAAGGCATCCGCTGTGACCAAGGTGAGTCTTCTCCCGTCTTAGCATATGGCTCTGGGAAACAAATACATCTATCCTACAGGGATCTTGTATGTTGTATTTACTAAATGTTGAGGGATTTATTAACAGCATGTTCGGAAATAGAGCTTTATTATTTTGTCTCTGTTTGGGGCAAATGCAGTGGCCATTTTCTGTAAAGTTCAATAAAGCCTTGTTTTTCATTTATATTGGAATGCTTACATTTTTCCATGAAAGAGACTGAAATCAATTTGCACATTCTTTAGCTCAATTTAAAACAGTCGAAAATTGCTTTGACTTAGATCCATGAAGGGGTCTTTAAAGGTCGGATTAATTATAAGAGAGTGGTCATATCCACTTTATGTCAGAATTTGACAGGTGATCATTTTTGAACTTATGTCGGAAGTGTTGACGTCATCGGAAGTGACGTCACCGGAAATCCAGCCGCAAATCCCAGGAACATGATTTACGGCCTTAGGGAATAGACAGGTCCCCAAGGCACCCCCTGGGTGGTCCCACACATCCGGTCACCAGTCCAAACACCTGTTTGGATTGATAACACACTTGTCAATAGATTTTACGACCTTTGGGATTGAACAAGTTCCCAAGAGGGCCCCCTCTGGAAAACCAATTGACCCCTCCCACCTGCAGGAGCCCTCTTTCCCCCAAGCGGCGCCCCCGCACTTCCTGTCACATCCTCAACCCACCACACATTCTCAACCAATCCCTAAGGACCCTGTCGATAGAATGATAACACAGACCCAGTGTTCAATTGTGTCATAAAAAAATTGATGTTACGAAAATCCCTTATTCCCACCACACCTACAGTACATCTCTTTATGTCAATAAAACAGTCAAACATATATGTTCTTATAGTCAATCATAAATTGTCATATCAGCCCCCCCAAAGGCATGTCTGGGGATGTTCGGTCTTGACCCGTCACAGTGATGTCATCGTCTATCCATACAGCAACATGCAAACAGAGCACACACCTGCCTCTCTACAGCTCTTCCGCTAGGAGCGTGCTAGTCACGTTTCCAATTAGCATACATAAGGTTGTATGTGACTTTTTCCCAGGCCGTTTTGAGCATAGAAAACTGAGGGGATTCTTCTCCTTATGTTTATGGGAAGTCCATCAATTCATCCATTTTCCGAACCGCATTACCCTCACTAGGGTCGCGGACGTGCTGGAGCCTATCCCAGCCGTCTTCGGGCGAGAGGCGGGTACACCCTGAACTGGTCGCCAGCCAATCGTAGGGCACATAGAAACAAACACGCATTCACACTCACATTCACACCTACGGGAAGTCATCATTAAGAAACAACAATACTTTTCAGCCTCATACAAGAAAAAACAAGAACTCCATCCATTTTCTTCCGCTTATCCGGAGGCAGTAGCTTTAACAGGGAAGCCCAGAATTCCCTCTTCCATCCAGCTCTTCCGGGGGGATCCCGAGTGGTTCCCAGGCCAGTCTCTCCAGCGTGTCCTGGAGAGTCTCCTCCCGGTGGGATGTGCCCGGAGCAACTCACCAGCGAGGCGTCCAGGAGGGATCGTAATCAGATAACCGAGCCACCTCATCTGGCTCCTCTCAATGCGGAGGAGCAGCGGCTCTACTCTTGAGCTCCTCCCGGATGACCGAGCTTCTCACCCTATCTCTAAGGGAGAGCCCGGACACCCTGCTTGTATCCGGGATCTTGTTCTTTCAATCATGACCCACAGCTCGTGACCATAGGTGGGGTTGTGAGGGATACGGAGCAGACCATTGGGTACTGCTTAGAAGTTGGCCAACGACTCAAGCCAAATTCTGGATGCTTTTAGGTTTTATCTATAATGTTGAAGCAATGTACAAGACATGTCCTGACACGTATGGAGCATTGAATCATAAGATAATGGGGCATGTCCCTATGACGTTGTGTGGTGTTTTTTTGTTTGTTTGTTTTTTGTCTTGCCAAACCACCATAAGTGGATTGTCACGTGACCAAATCTGGAAAACGGGGTTGCTGATGTCTTGTGGACACTACGCTAACAAGCATGACCATGGTTTGCAGACATGAAGCCGAACTAAACTAAACTAACTAAAATGTAGTTTTCTTCATGGCAGGTGTCCTCAGACAAAACTTAAATACATGTATATCATTTAATTTGACAAATATGGGTGCCAGTATAATTGAACGCTAAGGTCTGAGTTGCCATCTTACCTTTATTTTTTTTACAATAAAAGACAGAAATTTGATTACGTTGCGTAATACAGTATTTCAGTATTTGTGCTAAAACACAAAACCTTATTCTCTGAACCATTTGTATTTTTTCTCACTACTACAGTTTTCATTAACCAGATACTGACATGATCATCTTGTATAATTTCTATAAATTAATGTATGTGATATATAATTCCAACCATAACCAATAACCATATATATATATATATATATATATATATATATATATATATATATATATATATATAAATCAGCTGTTGCGGCAAAGAAGATGCTGTAAATTTTCAAAATAAAACACATTGACACGCGAATTGCAATACAACAGAAATTATATAAATTGGTCATTCTTTCTCTGCGGCCCGGTAACAAATGCCTCACGGCCAGGTACCGGTACGCGGACCGGTGGTTAGGGACCACTGTCTTAAAGAAAACTCAGAAAATCACATTTTAAAAAATGTGAGTGTGTATGTGGGGGAAGGGCGCAGTCCTTGGAATTCCTGAAGCTAATGTATGAGGGCTCAGACAATGGTCTGCACATGTGTAAAATCTCATGGCCTCGTTTTGTCCATAGAAGCACACACACACACACACGTGCGCACACGTACATACTTTCATCCTAAACTTGAAATTCACAGTACTTATGCCTTGGATTTACTCCCGTCTCTGCTAGTATGCCAAGTCAAGTATTTTCTATTACAATATAATGTATGTTGAAATATTGTGACATCAATGCATTAGCTCAAGACTGAGCATGCCCTGACTCGCCTCTTTGAGAGCGGTCCTCTAGAAAATTTAAGATGACACATTTTCTATGGTTTATAAGAACACAGCATACAAGGCTGAACAGTATTGCTGTTGCTAGAGGATGACTTCCCGTAAACATAAGGAGAGGAATCCTGAAAAAAATGGACTGTTTATTGACATAAAGAGATCACCCATAGGTGTCATGGGAATAACGGATTTTCATAACATTATTCTTTTTTTTTTTTTGACACAATTGAACATTTTGGGTTTGTTATCAATCTAGCGACACAGTCCTTAGAGCATGGCTGAGAATATGTGGTGGGGTGAGGTGTGAGGATGTGACTGGAATTGCGGGGGACCCGCTTGGGGGAAAGAGGGCTTCTGCTGGGTGGGAGGGGTCAATTGGTTTTCCAGAGGGGGCCCTCTTGGGGACTCCCAAAGGTTCGTAAATCTATTGACAACTGTGTTATCAATCTATCAACAGGTGATTGGAAAGGTGACCGGATGTGAGGGACTACTGAAGGGATGCCTCGGGCACCTATCTATTCCCTAAGGTCGTAAATCAATTACTAGGGATTTCCGGCCGGATTTCCGGTCCGATTTCCGGAGACGTCACTTCCAATGACGTCAACGCTTCTGGCATAAGATCATAAATCATCAACCGTCAAATGTTGACATAAAGTGGATATTACCACTATCATAAAACAAAATATGAGATGATAAAAATCACATACCTAAATACACTGTGCTATGTATGCCTATAAACAATGTCATAATCACTAGTATCCCATCAGAAAGCTAATAAAACTCAATTTAATAGGGAGGGCAATTTTATTTCTATTGCAAAAATTCATAGACAGGGAAAATCTAGAGTGCTCTAAAAATAATAATAATATAAACAAGATAAAATGAAAAGATGAAAATCACAATAAAATCTCAATATTAAAGCTAACTAAAAAGGTAAAAGAAAAAAAAAAAAACAACAACGGTAAAATGAAAAAACAGATTCAAGCCAAAGGGAAAAGACAATTTATGAAAAACCAACAGTGCACGATAAGGTTTCCAGGCCATATTTACACATATATATATATATATATATATACAATATAATGGGGAAAATTTAAGCAGACCTCAGGTGTTCAGTTGAAATGCATAGAAACCAAACAAAGCTTCCATTTGTTTAGTTCTGGTTGTAGAAACACTCAATAAGCCCGGACCCCACAAACTGAAGGGTCTGGAAGTCTCAAAAGCACTTGACTATACCATTCAGAGTTTTGTAGACCGACAGTACATTTTTACATGTTGACCATCAATTTGACTTGTCAGCAGCCCTGTTGATGGAGGAGCTGAACCCTTACACCAAGATCAGCCCTGCTCTTGCATCCGAGCGTCAGTCAGCAGGCGCCATCCTGGGCATCATCTTTCTGCTGCTGCTCATTATGGCCATGCTGGGTCTGGTGGTTTGGTTGCGCTACCGAGGCCACCATATCCCGAGTGTCACCTACACACCCACCCTGCACATCAACTCCACTGACTACTCCCTCTCAGGTAAGGTCTCGGTCTCTCTCTCTCTCTCTCTCTCTTTTCCTCTTTCTCTCTCTTGCTCTCGTTCGCTTGTCATTTTTTCCTCAGCAGAGGCTGAAATAGACAATGGGCTCATCTCATTTCTATCTTTGTAACTTCCTAGGTGCTTGCTCCTCGCTCCTCTGTTTACATGCTTGCACCTCCCACCAGAAATTCCATCGAGGAGACGAGCAGCTTGACAGAGGAGCTAAAGATGACATCACGTCATTGGCGCGTGTCACAAATGAACCGTCTGCCTGGCTGAATTATTACTATCACCACAAACGTCCAAATTATGCGTAATGTTTCAAGTTATCAAGTGTTAAAAGTAACTGTTACTCTTCACAACTTTGCAGATGCAAAGACGATCAAGAGTGGTCTATCCCGATGGAGATAAAAAAGGAAAAACAAATAATTATTTAAAAGCTAAATTACAAAGGTGGGTCTTGAGGCTGTTCTTAAAAACAAGAGCATTCAGCATTAAGAGATTGGGATGAGGCCCATTTGTTTTTGTCACTGCTATTTTGAAACGTGTTGTTTCCATTGCTCTCTCTTTTGTTCAGTGTAGTGATACAGTTGAAACACGGTTTTTAGTTTACGTACACTATATAAAAAGATATATTTTCACACTGTCTGACATGAAATCAGACTAAACCTTTCCTGTTTTAGGTTAATTAAGATTATTAAAATTACTGTATTTCCATTTGCTAAATGCCAGAATAATGATAAAAAGGTTTTCTGGGCAAAATTTTCATTACTTTCTTCAAAGTCAGAAATTTACATACAGTAAGATTGCTATGCCTTTTAACAATTTGGGGGAAACCCAAGTGATGATGTCATTCCTTTGCGAGCTTAGGTTTATTGACAACATTTGAGTTCATTAGAGATACACCTGTGCATGTATTTGAATTGGGCACACCTCAAGCAAGCGGGTTCTTTGTGTAACGTCATGGGAAAGCCAAAATAAAGCAGCCAGATATCAGGAAGAGAATTGTGGACTTGCACAAGTCTGGTTCATACTTGGGTGCAATTTCCAGATGCCTGAAGGTTCCACGTTCGTCTTTTCAAACAATTATATGCAAGTACAGTATAAACACCATGGGAATGTCTATCTATCGTACCGCTCAGGATGGAGACGGGGTCTGTGTCCCAGAGATGAATGTGGTTTGGTCTGAAATCAACTCGAGAAGAAAAGCAAAATACCTTGTGAAGATGCTGGCTGAAGCTGGTAAGAGTGTGTCAATCCACAATGAAAGAATTACTTAATGGCTACTCTGCCAGGAAGAAGCCATTACTTGAAAATAAAAATTAAAAAAACAGATGACATTTTGCAAATGCACGTAGGGACAAAGACCTTCATTTTTGGAGACATGTCTTGTTGTCTGACAAAACAAAAATTGAACTGTTTGGCCATAATGAGCATCGTTACATTTGGAGGAAAAAGAGGGAAGCTTGCAAGCCTGAGAACACTCATCCCAAGTTTGAAATACGGGCGTGGGAGGATCATGTTGTGGGGTTGTTTTGTGCAGAAGGGACTGGTGCACTTCACAAAATAGATGGCATCATGAGGAAAATAAAATTATCTGAAAATACTGAAGCAAGATCTCAAGACATCAGCCAGGAAGTTAAAGCTTGAGCGCAAATTGGTCTTCCAAATGGACAATGACCCGAAGTACACTGCCAAACTAGTTACAAAGTGGCTTCAGGATAATCAATGTTTTGGAGTGGCGATGGCAAAGCCCTGATCTTAATGCTATTGAAAATGTATCATCAGACCTGAAAGGTTATGTGCGAGCAAGGCGGCCTACAAACTTGGCTCAGGTACACCAGTTCTGTCAGGGGGAATGGGCCAAAATTTCTGCCAACTATTTTGAGAAGCTTGTGGAAGGATATCAAAACATTAGACCCAAGTCATACAGTGTCAAGGCAGTAGTACCAAATACTAATGAATGTATGTACATTTCTGATTCAGAAGAAAGTAAGGACAAAATGTCTTTTAAAAAAATCCACATTATTCTGGCATTTAGCAATTAGAAATAATTTTGGTAATCATAAGTGACCTAAAACAGCAAATGTTTAGTCTGATTTCATGTCTTTTCATATAGTGTTTGTAAATTTCTAGTTTCAACTGTATAATCATAAGGATGAACCTAAAATACACAATGACTTTTACAGGTCTCTATACTCTTGAAAGCATATGTCCAACTGATCAATGTTTCAGGACGTTTTGCAGAACTTGCTGTTCTCTGACAAGGAGCCGAATACCTGTTTGATCAATTTCCAAGGATGTCCACTTCAATCCATTTTGATGATTCTTCCAGTCTGTCTGTGTCCAACCTGCTGATGACACTGTGAGTCTGACTCTCTAAGCTCAGTGACCACTTGCCTCTGAGAACATCCTGATTGAAGCCTCACAATGGCAGGGTACTAATGATCAATTGTTAGGTGTCACCTTGGTCTCATGATATTGAAATGTGAACAGCATGCCATAGAGGCCTGTTTCAGTTCAATTCGAACCAGGAAATGTATCGGTCCATTCATGGGTCACACGCTTGTGATGAATTTTGCCGTTCAGCTCCCTGTTAGAGAACGGCAAGTTTTAGGTCCATCCTGAAATCTCACCCCAAAGCCTAATATCCTTAACTTTTTGTAAGTAGTCAATGTTCTCACAAAAATTAGTGTTTGTCTCGCAACTGAAAGATTACAGGTTTGATCCTGTGCTTCTTGATGCTCCTGATGCAGCATCTGGGTTGAATGAGTTAATCTAATGCTTCCATTGCAGCGTACACCGTCATCAAATTGTTTAAGTGCCACTTAACAAGTTCTTTCCAGTATTCATGTCTTTTTTTATTACTTTCCAGCTTTGTACACCAGTTACCAGACATTTAAGTTTGGTTGTCATGTTCACCTTATTTATGTACTGTATATAAAGTGATGATGTGTAGAAGACAAGAGAACATTGTGGTCATGTGATATGGCGACAGCAGGGCTTCAGTGCACTGGCCCGCTCGCTTCTGCAGAGTCGTCACCTTGTAACAGCTCCATAGGCCACTGCTTCTCCAACCCCAGCTACTGCACGCTGGGACCCTGCACCTATGCCGCCCACTATGCCAAACCGGACAAGAGGCGCTCCACCAAGGTAGGCCTACATGGCTTCTCGAACATTCTCGTATTCAGACCCTTTGCGCAGTATTTAGTAGAAGCACCCTTTTGAGCTAATACAGCCATCAGTATTTTCACACCTGGATTTGGGGATCCTCTGCCATTCCTCCTTTGCAGATCCTCTCCAGTTCTGTCAGGTTGGATGGTGAACATTGGTGGACAGCCATTTTCAGGTCTCTCCAGAGATGCTCAATTGGGTTTAAGTCAGGGCTCTGGCTGGACCATTCAAGAACAGTCACGGAGTTGTTCTGAAGCCACTCCTTCATTATTTTAGCTGTGTGCTTAGGGTCATTGTCTTGTTGGAAGATAAACCTTCGGCCCAGTCTGAGGTCCTGAGCACTCTGGAGAAGGTTTTCGTCCAGGAAATCCCTGTACTTGGCTGCATTCATCTTTTGTTTGATTGCAACCAGTCTCCCTGTACCTGCAGCTGAAAAACACCCCCACAGCATGGTGCTGCCACCACCATGCTCCATTGTTCGGACTGTATTGGACAGGTGATGAGCAGTGCCTGGTTTTCGACACACATGCCACTTAGAATTAAGCCCAAAAAGTTCTATCTTGGTCTCATCAGACCAAAGAATCTTATTTCTCAGCATCTTGGAGTCCTTCAGGTGTTTTTTTAGCAAACTCCATGCGGGCTTTCATGTGTCTTGCACTGAGAGGCTTCCATCGGGCCACTCTGCCATAAAGCCTCGACTGGTGGAGGGCTGCAGTGATAGTTGACTTTCCGACTGCATCTGGAGCTCAGCCCCAGTGATCTTTGGGTTCTTCTTTACCTCTCTCACCAAGGTTCTTCTCTGTTTGCTCAGTTTGGCCGAATGGCCAACTCTAGGAAGGGTTCTGATCATCCCAAACGTCTTCCATTTAAGGATTATGGCGGCTACTTTGCTCTTAGGTTTCTTAAGTGCAGCAGACATTTTTGTGTAAACTTGGCCAGATCTGTGCCTTGCCACACTTCTGTCTCTGAGCTCTTCAGGCAGTTCCTGTGACCTCATGATTCTCATTTGCTATGACATGCAGCTGTAAGGTCTTATATAGACAGGTGTGTGGCTTTCCTAATCAGGTCCAATCAGTATAATCAAACACAGCTGGACTCCAATGAGGGTGTAGAATCATCTCACGGTTGATCAGAAGAAATTGACATCACCCAGGCTAAATATGAGTGTCAGCAGCAAAGGGTCTGAATACTTATGGCTGTGTGATATTTCAGTTCTTCTTTTTGAAAAAAATGAACAAATGATTTTAGCAAATGGCTGCAATATAACAAAGAGTGAAACATTTCAGGGGGTCTGACTACTTTCCATACTCACTGTGTGTGTGTATATGTATATCTATATATACAAACACACACATTATTGTTAACAGCAAATTTAATTCAAAATCAAAAGTCATGGAAAATTGTGGCAATCAAATACATGTTTAAGTACCGCACTGTATATCAATTAATGTTAAGAAGAGATTTGGTGAAAATATGATTGTAATATTTGCTAAAAGTAAAGAACATTTTCAGTACAGATTTTCTGACAAAATGAAAAGGAACAAATCCATTTAGCAAGAAATATGAAGTGGACCCCGTTCGTTTGCTTGAGTGGACCATATAAAATAATGTGGCCCTTAAATTTGACACCTCAAGTCATAAGAGGTGCGCCACTTTTGCTTTGACATCTGCCTTTGTGTGAGATTTGGTTCCCTGTTATATGCACACAAATATACAGCAGTGTCAAGTCATGTTTTTTTTGTATCGACCTTAGTCACAGTAGTCAATGATTGACGACGTGAGTGTGTTGAATTTGCCCCTGAGGGATTACAATGAGTTTAATTTAAATGTTGGCTGGCGACCAGTTCAGGTTGTGCTCACCTCACCTCCCGAAGATAGCTGGGATAGGCTTCAGCACGCCCGCAACCCTAGTTGAGGATAAGCGGTACGCAAAATGGATGGATGGATAATAAATCAATGCCCCAACCCTTCTCCTGTCTTATGTAATAGAGGTTTCCTTTTCTTTCCCAGATGAAGGCCAAACGACGACACAGGAACAGTGCTCCAGAGTGGGGAGCCTATTGTAACCTCAGTGAGATGGGTCAGTCTCTGGTGCACCTTTTTTTAATTCTCTCTCTTTTTGCTCCATGTTTCATGGCTTGGTCCTCAGATGTAGATACGATGTTATTTTTCTGTGGAGGGGCCCTCTTGTTTAAAATGTTCTATTCTTTGTTATTACCACACAGGTGTATACTGCATTGACCGGCGTTACAGTTACCAAGTGGAGCCGCGCAACAGAGGTACATTGTGTGGAGGACCTCAGCTTGTGACCTCATCACCTCAGACTCTTCAGCCAATGCGCTCATTTGAACACTTTCCCCAGCCAATGATTGCCTCTCCTACATTTTGAACCTCCTCAGTTGTGTCTTGACATTGGAGCATTGAACGTCATACAATATTCTATATTAGACGCTTTGACACAGAACTTGTTTTCTTCACGTACATAACAGTATGGCCCCTTGGTTTAGTTAACAGAGTGCAGTGGCAAAACATGCAATCTCCACACAGGCAAAAACCGGAGCCAAGATTGGAACCCTGAACCTCAGAACTGTGAGGCAGATTACCTGTAGCTAACCACCCTTTTGCTGCAAAAATATCATCAAACAGTTCAGTTAGGATATCAGCTATTTTCCACTGTGTGAATGAGTGAACAAGGTGACATTTTAAAAGCCCTTTCAGTACATTTACTCTAGTAAGGTGATACTGTATATAAATTATTTATGCAGACAAGATGTGCAAAAGAGGTGCAGCGTGGAATTCCCTAGTGTCCCCAATCTTACCTTTTACCTGAATGTTTCCTTACACAGTTGACATGTTAAGTCTGAGCTTGTCCTTACAAATGTGTTTGTGTCTGCAGGTTGCAACTGATTCCTCTCCTCTGTGTGCCACCCTCATCTCTCCCCAAACTCACTCAGGAAATCTCTTCTCCATTGAAAGTCATCACTGTGTTGTTCTTCCTTTAAGCTCCACTGAATAGCTGCCTTTTAACCTATTTCTTCCTCCTAATAATGAACTCTGTCCCATATGTGCCCTGAAATTTACAAAAACACCTGACAGAGCATTTCTATATTATTTGAAAGGATGAGGATGATGAGAATATTTCTGCCGAGTGCCATCACAGACAATAAACGTTGTCGTGTTTGTACCTTCCATAGACTACATGAAGAGCTCCATGTCCAGCACCTGCTCACTCAACAGTGAAAACCCGTACGCCACCATCAACGACCCACCTGGTTTGGCGTGCAAACACTCGGAGAGCAGCTACGTGGAGATGAAATCACCAACTCACCATGAACACATCACGCACCACTGTGCTGCTACCATCATGAACATTTCCAGTACCAATGTGCCTGCCAAGAATGTCTACAATATGGGTATGTTAGTTAGACTTGGAAATTGGACTGTCCCATGTCATTGCTAAGCAAATCTGTGCAAACACCAAAACTTTAATTTTCTATTCACATTTTAATTTAAAAATATATATATGAAACTGCCAGCCTCCATGTTAACATGAATATTTGAATTCAACAGCAGTCAATGGCAGCATTGAAAAAATGTAATTTTTTTAGTCCATGACAATTAAAAAAAAACAACAACAGGTAACAAATCAAAATGTAACAGTCTTAGAATTGACCTAAAAATAACAGCTTCCTTTCCCCCCCCCCCCCCCTTTTTTTTTTTTTTTTTGATATCCTGTCTTGTATTGAATTGTTTGGATATGTTCAAGAAATTATTAATAAAACTCGTCCTTCTTGAGAACATACAATTATATTCTGTGCATCTAGTGGGACTTTGAAGAAGACTGTGGGGGGAAAAATCAAGACTTTAAATTCAAATTACTTTCTATTTTTTCAGTGATCCATCCATCCATTTTCTGAGCCCCTCCTCCTCACTAGGGTCGCGGGCGTGCTGGAGCCTATCCCAGCTATCATCAGGCAGGAGGCGGGTTACACCCTGAATTGGTTGCCAGCCAATCGCAAGGCACATTTAAACAAACAACCATTCGCACTCACATTCACACCTACGGGCAATTTAGAGTCTTCAATCAACCTACCGTGCACGTTTTTGGGATGTGGGAGGAAACCGGAGTGCCCGGAGAAAACCCACGCAGGCACGGGGAGAACATGCAAACTCCACATAGGTGAGGCCGGGGATTGAACCCAGGTCCTCAGAACTATAAGGCTGATGCTCTAACCAGTTGGCCACCGTGTCGCATTTTTTCAGTGATCTACCACAAATTTTTTAATATCTTCGGTGATTATTGTTCAATTTTAGGACAATTATCTCCACTTGTTGCTTGTTCCTTGTAAGCGCTTTGATTGGTGCAGTGCAATCCATTGATGATGGATCACTATTGGTCCCTTGATTGACAGGAGATAAATCCACTGTGCACCCCACCTCTCAATCCTAAATCAGCCAGGCTAGGCTCCAGACTTCCCTGTGACCCTGAATAGGAAAAATAAATTCTATATACAGTAGAGTAGAGGTGTCAAATGTACCGTCCGTAGGCCAGAACCAGGCCGTCAGGGGCTCCAATCCGGCCTGTGGCAATATAGAGCACATTAACTGCTATTTTTCAATAAAAGTACCTTTTGTTGCTATTTTTGTCCACTGGAGATCTCACTGACAAACCCTAAACAATCGCCATTAAATGACATTCTGAAATTGGCTGCTACTCACGATTTGACAACTGATATTAGAAATATTTTAAGAAACTGAATATTGTAAAATGGCGGCACGGTTGACGACTGGTTAGCACATCGGCCTCACAGATCCGAGGACCAGGGTTCAAATCCGGCCTCGCCTGTGTGGAGTTTGCATGTTCTCCCCGTGGCTGCGTGGGTTTTCTCCGGGCACTCCGGTTTCCTCCCACATCCCAAAAACGTGCACGGTAGGTTGATTGAAGACTCTAAATTGCCCCTAGGTGTGAATGTGAGTGCGAATGGTTGTTTGTTTAAATGTGCCTTGCGACCAGTTCAGAATCATCTTTATTTGCCAAGTATGTCCAAAAAACACACAAGGAATTTGTCTCCGGTAGTTGGAGCCACTCTAGTACAACAACAGACAGTCAATTGACAGAGAACACTTTGGAGACATAGACATTGACCAAAACAAAAAAACAGTCACTGAGCAGTAAAGGGTTGCTAGTTATCTGGTAATGCCAGTTTAGGGTGTACCCCGCCTCTCGCCTGGAGATAGCTGGGATAGGCTCCAGCACGCCCGCGACCCTAGTGAGGATAAGCAGTACGGAAGATAAATGAATGAATGAAAAATATATACAGATTAACAATTTTTTTTTTTTTTTTTTTTAAGTACATATCGATCCTCTTTCAGCTGTAAGTTGTACAAGTGTTAATGGAAAAAAAACTGATTCATAATACTGTTCAATTTGAAATCATTTTTGTTAAATTTCAGATTGCTCATGTTGCGCAACAAGATGTGATGTAATGTGAATATTTTCCTAATTTACTTGTATTATATGCATCAGAACAATGGGAACATTTTTGGAATAGTCATTATTTATATCTTATTAAGCCAGGAACATACTGGTCCAGCCCACTTGAGATCGTTTTGGTGATGAATGTGGCCCCAAACTAAAACGTTTGACACCCTTGCAATACAGTATTAAAAAAACTAATTTTTTTTCTGATTGATTTGTAATATTGTTTTTATAAGGACCACAAAAAATGACAACTGTGGTGTTTTGTCTCTCCCAGAGCCCACCATCAGTATCATCCCAGGAGCTGGAGGTGTGGTGGTGCCCAGTTACCCACAGAACCCTTATGATCTGCCTAGGAACAGCCACATCCCCAGCCACTATGACCTGCTGCCCGTGCGGCCCAGCCCCTCGCACAGCCACAGCCCTCCTCTGCCTGGAAGCCCCACTGGCTCACTGCTCTAGAACACCTCCCACACTGGAAACCCACCCATCCTGCCTGCCCCTCTGTGAACTGGACTGAATCCAGTTTGAAATAACTTGGAAACTGTGAAGAGGCAGTTTGTTTTTTGTAGTTTTCAGTAAGTGGGGGTTCCAAAGGACAACAGGTGTGAGATGCAGTGTCCACTACACTGCACTGCTATTTCATAGTTTATCATGTTTGAATTTAGGTGTAAAACTTATTTGTTTTCATTGTCCCCCCCCCCCAAAAAAAAAAAAACAAAACAAAAAAAAAATCAGTAGAGGAAATATAGGTAGGTAGGTACAGCAGTGTTCCTTTTTGTGGATGTTTTTCATATATTCACTGGTGGAATAGATCTCCTGGACACATGACACACACACACACACACAAAATTTGTGTCAGCAAGTTAGATTGATTCAGCTTACTCAACTCTAGGTGGACACTGAAAAGGACACACACGCACACAAAGCAAGCAAAATTACCACAGCATTAATAAGCACTATTTTTACACAATCTTTCCAGTTTACATTCTTCTTTTTGTATGTATTGTAGAAAAAAATGTCTTAGCTGTACACTTTGTCTACTTGTAATTGTTAATTTTTGTTGCATCAGGGTGAATACACATGCATGCCAAATATTATTGTCGTTAGCCAGCAATATTCTTATTACATCACTTGAAGCTAATTTTGTCATCTGCCAGACTCCACATTAGACTGTCACACTGACATAGCAGTTTCCAATGGGATGATTCGATATAAAACAAGACTGATTAAGACTAATATTCAAGCAACGTCTTGCTAGTATTCCGGTGCAACATACAGACTGCGTTCTTCCCTTTTGTGGCAATGTTAAATTTTTATCATTATTATTAGAGATCAAGTAGAACTTTAATAAATGTAGGAAGCCATACTCAAACAAATCAGTACTGTGAACCTACTGCAAATCAGTTCTTCACCACTCAAATTATCATCTGTTATTGTTCCAAATTGATCCAGTTTGTATAGCGGTACCTTTTCTTCTTTTTCTTTTGCATCTTGAACTCAAATTGGTTTCTTCTTTACTGATCATGTTTCCAACCAATAAAAATGCCATAGCCTCAGGGAGTCGGGTCACACAAAGTTATTGAAATTCAAAGTGAAAATACAAAAGCATCTAAAAGGTTTATGACTGGTGCGCTTTATTAAGATGAACTGATAACTTAAGATATAGACACAATTGTACAATTTCAAGCTGTACAAAACATAAGACCATTCATTATGACCCCCATCTCACATTTAACCCTTCATAACTGAAATGACATCATTTCACTCTTACACTTCAATTACAGTCAGTTACTGAATTTCAAAACAAAAATGTCAAAAAAAAGACTCAATCAAAACACAAAAATATGGAATACGATCCGGAATCATTTTTTGATGAAAGAAATCACCTTGACTCGTCATCAGACTGCCAGAAATTGAGTGTGGAGAACCTTGGTTGGCGGCGCCGTCTGTTCGAGGAAACGCCATTGGTACTGCCAGCCAGGCTCTCACATGCTAGAACTACCCACCTCTCTCTTCTGTCTCAACATATACACCAAGTTCAGGTAGTGTATATGTCTGCCAACGCCATCACAACGCAGGATACGACTAGAAGCTGAATGAACACTCTGGAGTATTGGACCACACTTACAGTCCTCTCCAAAAGTATTGGAACAGCAAGGTCAATTCCTTTGTTTTTGTTGTATACTGAAGACATTTGGGTTTCCGATCAAAAGATGAATATGAGACAAAGGTTCAGAATTCCAGCTTTTATTTCCTGGTATTTACATCTAGCTGTGTTAAACAACTCAGGACAGTTAACCTTTTGTTTGAACCCACCCACTTTTCCAGTGAGCAAAAGTATGTGACTGATGGGTGTTTCTAGCTGCTCAGGTGTTGCCTTTTAGATTAGTGCTTGTTTTTGGCTTTGGGTTTCACCTGTGAAAACTGCATTTGGTGTTAAGCAAATATGAAGACCAGAGCGCTGTCTATGAGAGAAAAGCAAACCAAACTGGAATGCTGAACTTTTGTCTCATTCATCTTTTGATCTGAAACCCAAATGTTTTCAGTATACAACAAAAACAAAGGAAATGACCTTGCCGCTCCAATACTTTTGGAGGGGACTGTAGCTTGCCCTGGGCAGACTTGATGGACATCGATGTCAGCAACATAAGGCGGTAACGTGGAGTCCCACCAAAAGCCATGCATTGTGTTCAAGTCAGAGGCAGCTTGGTATAAAGTAGGCTTTATGTGACTGGGAAAACATGGAGGGGGATGGACCACGTGTGTGTGTGTGTGTGTGTGTGCTGGAAGGGGATGCAAAGGTGAACAGTGAAGGAGGCAGTGTGACCAGAAGTGGGCGGGGAAGAGAAAAAAAAAAAAAAGCTTAGAAAGTGGATGAGTCCCCTACTTTTCGCTAAACATCATGAACTTAATATATCTGAAACTATTTTACTGAAATTACTTTTGACTGAGGAAATGAGATTCAGATGTGGTGTCACTTTAAAAAAAAAAAAATTTAAAAAAAAGTCCAATCTGACAGAAGAGGTTTAACAACTAGACTAGAAGGGGTTTACTAAAGCTAGTTAAGCTCAGTGCAAGGGGGGGGAAAAAAATGTAAATCAACCAAGTCAAACTGCGTTGCCCAACTGTGTGTCTAAGCTTTGTGTTCACGTGTAAGCACATTTTAACATTGACAACCATAGAGGGCTGTCGTAAGTCAGTGTGATTTGAATGCTTTCAACTAGTGCACCAAGAAAAACATATCTGAACAGCCGCATGCTAGTTCCTGCATAGATGTCAAACGTGCGCAATGTAAGCCCTGTTCTTCAATTTGGAGCAGAAATTCCCCACCTCACAAGCATGACTGCCACTGTGACGACAGGCGATAAATGAACAGGTTGACCTTTCAAGGTGGTGCACCTTCAAGGTGATAGCAGTTTTCCATAGCAAAGCCCAGAGACTCTCTTACCTAATAAAACATGCAGCACAGCATATGGCCATCTTTTTGAAAAACAAGCGAAGCTACCACCAACCTGCCTTCTTTTGTAAATGAGATTGTAACAGTGCACGCTAGAGGCTAGCTGGCTCCCTCCGTCCTCTCCACAGTATAACCAGGACTGACGGCTCTACATTTCACTAGCATCATGTTCACAGCAATGGGATCAAAGGTCACTCCTGCTTGTGGTTTCCTAAACAGTACATTGCACTAAGTGGCAAAGAGGCAAGTCTATAATAACAGGAGCTCATTTAAAGGACTAAAGTTCAGAGCAACTTCCATGTGCTTTATATTCATATATACTCATAGTTAATATTTGATACAATACAGAGAAAGATCATAAAAATGTGGAAGAATCAATAGGGGCACAAAGTATAAAGATATAAGAAGAGGAAAATAAATCACATTCATAAGACTTTTTGTGACACGTCAGCGCAACAATTGGAATGAAATCTAAAGTGATATGAAACGCCTGCTGCCTTCTGTCCTTACAAGCCTAGAGACAGACGCTCAGACCCAGACAGTGACTTTTTATACAGAGACATTAACTTGGGGGGGGGGGGGGGGGCGGTTAAAAGTAGTGGCGGAGTTCAGGTCACAGCCCCCGGAGCCCTAAAGGAGCTATGGAGAATGAAACAAAGGGGAAAGGGAGAAACTGGAGGGCTTGGGGTTTTGGAGGCAAGGTTGGGCACAGCTAGATGTTCTGGCAGCACTGCATCTTTGGTTTGTTTTCAGTGGGCTGCACTTGGATGTTGACCACGTTGTTGCTGGGAGACATGTCACTCTCCTGGCGCTCCGACATCTGCTTTTGGGACACAATGCGGTAGATCTCTGGAGGGGGAGGAGAGGGTAAATGTTTAATTTGACAACATCAAGCTCACCTGAGATCACTAGTTATTACAGTAGTCCCTTTCACATTGCCCGTAAAAGCCATCATTTTCCATGTGAACATTTAAAGGACAGATGAGAAGGATCGGCTGAAATATACTGTACATGTGTCATGAACAAGAAAAATGTTTTACTTTGATTATAGAAATTACCATAGTCATAAAACAGAATTACATTGAATTAGTCAAATGTGTGCTACTTTTTCGCTTTCAAATATGCCATCTTAAACAACGTTTCCAGTTTGATGTGTGATGTGAGCAGATGACAGGAGTTGCTATGTTTATTAGCGCATGCAGTAGTAGTTCAGCAAAGCGAGTAGTTGTTGTCCAGACAAGTTAAGATGCCGAAACATTGTGTGGCTGCAGGATGGTCCGACTGGAGAGAGCGTTAGCCTCTTGAACCCGGGTTCAATCCCCGGCCCCGCCTGTGTGGAGTTTGCATGTTCTTCCCGTGCCTGCGTGGGTTTCCTCCGGGCACTCCGGTTTCCTCCCACATCCCAAAAATATGCATTAATTGGAGACTCTAAATTGCCCGTAGGTGTGAATGTGAGTGTGAATGGTTGTTTGTTTGTATGGGCCTTGCGATTGGCTGGCAACCAGTTCAGGGTGTACCCCGCCTCCTGCCCGATGACAGCTGGGATAGGCTCCAGCACGCCCGCGACCCTAGTGAGGAGAAGCGGCTCAGAAAATGGATGGATGGATGAAATGAATTGACACAGGGGACCCACGTTTAACTATTTGCCTAGAACATAGATGAAATTATGTATTGATATTATAGGGTACATTTTTATAATGTACTCATGCAAGCTGCTTACAGTGGGTACAGAAAGTATTCAGACCCCCTTAACTTTTTCACCCTGTTATAATGCAGCCATTTGCTAAAATCATTTAAGTTAATTTTTTTTCATTAATGTACACACAGCACCCCATATTGACAGAAAAAAAAGGAATTGTTGAATTTTCACGGATTTTTAAAAAAAGAAAAATTGAAATATCACATAGCCATAAGTATTCAGACCCTTTGCTGTGACACTCGTATTAAACTCGGGTGCTGTCCATTTCTTCTGATCATCCTTGAGACAGTCCTACACGTTCATTGGAGTCCAGCTGTGTTTGATTATACTGATTGGATTTGATTTGGAAAGCCACACGCCTGTCTATATAAGACCTTACAGATCACAGTGCATGTGAGAGCAAATGTGAATCACGAGGTCAAAGGAACTGCCAGAAGAGCTCAAAGACAGAATTGTGGCAAGGGACAGATCTGGCCAAGGTATCAAAAAAAAATTCTGCTGCACTTAAGGTTCCGAAGAGCACAGTAGCCTCCATAATCCTTAAATGGAAGACGTTTGGGACGACCAGAACCCTTCCTAAAGCACACAGCTAAAATAACGAAGGAGTGGCTTAAGAACTTCTCTGTGACTCTTCTTGAATGGCCTAGCCAGAGCCCTGACTTAAACCTAATTGAGCATCTCTGGAGAGATCAGAAAATGGCTGTCCACCAACGTTCACCATCCAACCTGACAGAACTGGAGAGGATCTGCAAGGAGGAATGGCAGAGGATCCCCAAATCCAGGTTTGAAATGTGTTGCATCATTCCCAAAAAGACTCATGGCTGTATTAGCTCAAAAGGGTGCTTCTACTAAATACTGAGCAAAGGGTCTTCAATACCTATGGCTGTGTGATATTTCAGTTTTTCTTTTTTAATAAATAGTTTTTTTTCTGTCAATATGGGGTGCTGTATGTACATTAATAAGGTTAAAAAAAATGAACAAATTATTTTAACAAATGGCTGCAATATACCAAAGTGAAAAATGTAAGGGGGTCTGAATACTTTCCGTGCCCACTGTATATGTACAGCTTATTTAGAGTTATGGTCATGCAATATTGCTTTTATTGCCCATAGAGGCCATACATTTTTTTTAACTATATATCCATGGATAGGTTGGATGCCATTGAACATTTTGAGGTAGTTGAAAATAAAAAAAATATTTATGACATATTTAAAAGCCTGAACCATGTTTTGTCTCAAAATGATGCATGAGGTGTGAAATTAACCCCCGTAGCGGATACGGGAGTTATGTGTTGCCAGTGAGACTTGGGCAATGTTCGTCCAATAGGCTACATTGAAGGAGCATGTGTTTTTGTGTTCTCTATTAAATACTGTACAATAAATGTAATTTAAACACAATACTGAACTTATGAGTGAACGAAAGTTTGGACTGCCATCAGTCAGGTCATCAATAGGAAAGCGATTGAGCCAGCTCTGGAGCAGCATTGCCCAGGAACCATACTAGCGACACGCAGGCAAAACGGATTTCACTACCGACAATGACATACAGATCAAACCCCACTGCCGCAACCACCCCCGTAAAGCATGGGGGGCCCCCAACCAACAACCAGGCTCAACGCAGGACCCAGCTTGAAGGTTGAAACTGATCAATTGCTTGATATGGAAAACCTTTTAGGGAATTACAGCAAATTCAAAGTCAACCACCGCCAGAGAACGGAGTATGGTCACATTCATCATCATGATCATCATCATCCAACTGCTCTACATTAATCTTCTTCCACGAACACTATAATCTCTGAGTATCAGAGCTGGGTAGCCAAATATTGTACTCAAGTAAGAGTACTGTTACTTTAGAATTATATGACTCAAGTAAAAGTAGTCCTCCAAATAATTAAGAGTAAGCAAGTACTCAATGAAAAACTACTCAAGTACTGAGTAACTTGACTTTTTTTGTTTGTTTGTTTGTTTTTGGTTTTTTAAATCAGAGCATGAACATCAAATAAAATAAAAATAACAAAATATGAACGTGGAAATCTTTGTAAAATAAAATCTTCGTCAAATAACAAATTAAGGCAAATTCAGCTCCAAGAAATAGTCTTATACTACATTGTTTCCAATGCCAGGTTTTTGTGATGTAAAAAAAATTTTAGACCTAGATAAATCAGTTTCAAACTTTTTACACCATTAATGTGACCAAGAATTCTTACAACTTGATATATCTTTTTGAGAGGTGAGAGTAAACAACTGAAATATTCTTGTATGGGATTGACTTGGCCTTGACGTTTAACTGCTTTCTTGCCGAGGTCACCATTGCAAATGAGATGTTCTGTTTTAACTGTTCATTTACGTGGTTTAAAGTTTAAATAAAATAAATTTTAAAAATATGGTTGCACAAGGTTACACTCCCTCTTATAACTGGTATGTGGCTGTGTTCAGAAGTAACCGATCACATTCAAGCTCATGTTCAATGGAAGTCCACACACACCTGCCACCATTTAAATTTTTAAGTGCCCCAAACCAACAACACATGCATAGGGCCTTACAGAAACATTTCCTTTATCCACTAAAATGTATGAAGAAGCTGTTTGCTGAACAGACATTGATAAAATGAGCGTGTATGTGTGTGTGAGAGATAGCAAGAAAACAGAACGCACCCCCGAAAATGCATGTTTTACAGTTACTTGTGACCATAAAATAGGGCGAATGTTGTCATATGCACAGCCAAAACATCTGCAACTTACCGAAAGATGTTTCCTCACATTAGAAGTGGGCTGAAATATCCAAGTGTGGGAAGCGACAAAACTATGCTGCATGTTAAAGCCGTTGTTTGTGTAGTCGGTACTGTAAACACAATTGGACTGCGGAGCCCAATAAAATAGTGTGTGAGGACATAACTTTCTTGTGTCGTTTGATTGGTGAACTTGAGTCAAACATCATTGTGGTGGACTGGAGCAACGGCACCCAATGCGGAATTAGAAAATGAAAGGCTAAAAATAGATTGCTCACGCAATTATTGATAAATGAAAGTAGCGAGCAGCATGTAGATCATTGTAAAGGAGTAAAAGCACCGTTTCTTCTTAAGATAATTACTGAAGTAAAAAGTATGATGCATTAAAACTACTGACAAGTACAATTTATCCAAAATGATACTTGAGTAAATGTAGCACGTTCCTACCAACCTCTGCTGAGGATACTGTGCATCTATGAACTGTAATGGATTTCCAAGTTACCAATAACAGTTTTAATCACACCACACAAAATCTGTGATTTAATCTGAAGTCCTAGTGCTCCGTGCTGCACCGTGCAATGCTTAAGATTGATACTATCTAGACTGGAGCCATGATTTAACACACCGTTCTTTAAGGAGACCTATGTGCTACTAATAACTTTTTTTTCTCCAGTTATGGCAAATCATGGTCCAATTCTTCCAATTTAAGACATTATGCAATCAAGTTTAATCTACTGAGGCGGAATGGTTGTTTTGAGTTTCATATAAAGCAATGTTTTACCAACCAGGGGGACGCCACCGACCACCCAGGGAGGTCCCGAGCCAGACCGAAGCGCCCCGACCAGTCCCAAGAGGAGGGGCAAGGGCACCAGAACACTGACCCCCCGCCCCTTTCACCCACACACACACTTCCGTATAAATGTACGTTACGCATTTCGACCTTTGGGATGAGCAAATAGGTTTCTTCTTCGCAAAAATTTGGTTGTCTGCATTCTGCCATGTCGAGACTGTCAGTGCGTGACGAGCGTTCCACATCTAAATGGAATGAGAGGAGCCGCTTTGATTGGCCATGATTGAAGTCAACATTGATCACTGGCACAGCGACTCAGAGCTTTCTTTCTCTCTCTCTCTCTCTCTCTCTCTCTCTCTCTCTCTCTCTCTCTCTCTCTATGATCCGCCGGCCTGCTCACATCTGCAAAAATTACCAATACTTGGTCTAACCCGCCTAAAGCACAGAGGTAGGGTGCACAGTATTTATGACGGTCACAAAAATAGAGCCCTTTGCGTTCTGATGGGTTTAAATACATAGGAGTGTACATTAACATCATAACACATGCGCATACACACACCTGTGAGAATGGTCTGGAAGGCAGTCTCAACATTGGTGGAATCCAGAGCCGATGTCTCCAGAAAAGATAAACCGTTTTTCTCTGCAGGGCAAAGTCAAACAACAGGTTACGATACATCAAAATGTTGCACTCCACAGCTAGTCTTAACTTGATCAAACACAAATGTATTGATTGCACAGCAAGCATAAACCATTTATTTTGTGAGTTGCTATGAGCAGTTAAAAAAAAAAGAAAATCATTTTGAGATACAGTGAACCCCTGCATATTCGTGGTTCAAAATACACAAATTTGTCTATTCCACATATTTTTGGTTGGAACCTATACTGAGAACAAACCCATGTCCAATATAAAATACTGCTTTGGGCCATCTTGTGGCCAAGGAATTATTTTGAAGTGAGGAGAGGGGAATAGCTTCATTTAGTCGCTCAGGCCACAGCCTGGTCTAATACAGAGGGAGGAAAAAGGTGCGTGAAAGTGTGAGTTGATCTAAATCGCAACAACAACAAAAACTGCCTGCTTAAACTAATACAACACAAGCAATTATTATGTTTTCATATTTTTATTGAAAATAAACATTCACAGGACGGGAACAAAAAAATTAAGTGATATGCTAGGCTGCAGATTCTCCAAGAACAAATCAGTCAGGTGCGAGCCAACCTGGAGTCCCATAAATGAGAGATGATTGAGGTGTGGCTTAAAAGCTGATCTGGGGCCTCACTTATCGAAAAGTGCAAACGATTCTTACTAAAAGTGTTGGTATGCACAAAAGCTGAAAAGGGCGTACAACCATAATCCTATCAAATCGTGCATGAGCACACAGGCACACGTATGGAATATGACTTAAGTAAAAAAAAAATATAAAAACGCGTAATAATAAATTGTGGCCCATCGACAGAAATACATGGTGTTCTAATTCAAATTTATTGATATGCACCTGTATTTTGTGTTATTCAGCATAGCTCATTTTACAATTGAAACTATGAGTCCCAGGACTCACAGGTCTGAAAAGAAATTAGTCCCAGCCCTAGAACAAGGAGTCCCTGCAATTTATCAATGAATACAGATACAGTAATCCTCCACTGTATCGAGGTTCTTGCTTCGCTGTCCCGCTATATTGCAGATTTGTATTAGTTACTCTATTTTTTAATACCGTTTGTACAGTATGTTTGAGTTATCATAGCTCTCTCTCTCTCTCAATATATGAGTTTATTTTTTTTATTAAATTTTTTATGATAATATATCAAAAACTATCACAAAAAACAATATAGTTTTTTATGCCAGTGATATAGTGATAAAGCATAACTCAAGTACATCCTTTTTAAGAACTATTAACTCGAAGAATATATTTAATTGTAATGTAATTGTAATGTAGACCAATAACTAGATCAAATAAAACAAGCTTTGTTCACAAAAATTGCTCGAGTTGTAAGTTGTACAGCGGCGTAGGTGGTATGTGGAACCGAGAGGAACGGCGATTACGTCATCACAGCATGAGACTAAAATGGACAAATCACATGAGATGATCTCCGCGCCGTTCGACCCGCAACAACAATTTTTTCCGTGTGCGCGTCAAGGGACGCAGAGGGGCCGCGCGGGCCAATGCGTCCGGTCACGTGATGCAATGCGGGCGTTGACGGCGGTCACACTGTGGAGCCCTGTCGAGCCAAAAAATAAAAATAAAAAAATCTTACGCCCGATTTCCAGCATCACGCCGCAATACTTTAATCCATAGCATTGCACCCTCGGATGCAGACTGATCTTACTTTATGCATCATTGCTCATTTTTGTGCGTCACAGATCCCTGATTCAGGCTCCCATTATATATGAAACATCGAGCACTGTGGGTCTATAACTAGCAGGAAATATTGACTATGCACTCAAATGTCTGTCTTGTAGTGTGAGCTACAGGCTGAATAATGTGTGCTGCACTTTAAAATAAATAAATTCCCTGAAGTGTCCAGTTATGTGGACCCACACACAACACCAAGCGAGTCATGTTTCACAGCTGAAAGTTTAGCAGGGCATGTTTTCAGCGCATTCATCAGACACACCCACAGCATCTGAGAACAGAGAAAGTATCGATTTTTCACCATTTTGAAGGCTAATTTTATATACCTGGTGATTTATTCATTGGAATTTGGCAGACTAACAACACCTCTCTGTGGTGTGTCAAATTTATACATTTTAATATTCACTTAACAGGGACTTTAAGGTTCTATCTCAGGCTTGCTTTACACTGTATGAAATATAGTGTCACACTATTTAGTGGGTGAGGACATTCCACAATTGGGGAAAAAAGGCTATGTGAGGGGGAGCATGTACAAAAACCATGAACAAGCCAACTACAAAGTTTCAGATTTGCTTATATAGGTTTTCTATTTAAAAGCAGGAAAAAAAGTGAACTTCGGTTTACCAGCAAAAGCCCGGGCCTCATCAGTAGGAACAGCTCGGAGGTGACGCAGGTCACTCTTGTTGCCCACGAGCATGATAACGATGTTGCTGTCAGCATGATCTCTCAGCTCCTTCAGCCAGCGCTCCACATTCTCGTATGTTAGATGCTTGGCAATGTCATAGACCAGGAGAGCGCCCACGGCACCGCGGTAGTACCTGCAGTGTTCATTTAGACATACCACCCGGCCATTAATTTTCATCAGTCGATTCATCCTAACAAAGCTAGTGAGTTACAGCTATGTGGTAACCTGATTTCAGCAAGATGGCTTTGATCATTCCCAATGCACCTGGTTGGAAATCATTTATGAAACAGTTATAGCTGAGGATTGTTTTAGATTAAGGATGGTTAAGAAAGGAGAAAAAGGAAGCACTAACGTAAATCAAGATTATCCACTTTGAGATTAATAGCCTTTATGAAACTGTTCCAGACACACACTATTGAATACACTCCCCTCCTAACAATTAATATTTAGGAATTGTCCTTTGCTTGTAAAACTTGAAACAAGCCTATGACCAATTGGCATCGCCGAACTTTCATATTCTTTTGTGACAGTTTTCTACCAGTCCCTTTTCTAGCAGCGTAAAATACAAGCTCTATTGAGTCTGAATTATGGCTTGGTCAGTCTAAAACATTCCATCTATGCTCCGATGAACTCCTTTGTTGTGGGTGTTTTGGATCATTACATTGCTGCAGGATGAAGGATCCCCCAATCAGTTTGGTCACAGCTTGGTGTGCTTGTTGTGTGTCACTGAAGATTTGTGAGCCCTTCCCTGAACAATGCCTACTAGCCCAAGTCATAATATTACCACCCCATAACATTACCACCACTAAGTTTCACAGATGAGCTTGTACAATATGTTTGGAATCATAAGCAGATATTTTATTTCTCTAAACGAAAGTATCTCAATCATTTGGTAAAGGCAAAACAATGTATCAGTTCATAAAAGGTTATCCCGGAATTTTTGAAGCTCGTCACTGAACCTTTGGCCAAATTCAAGCTTGACCTTCCTATTCCACTTGCTAATGAGTGGCTTGCATCCTTTGTGTGGCCTCTGGATTTTTTGTTCATAAAGTCTTTATGTTTCAGTATTCATGAGTCTTCTACAAACAGTAGATCATGATCCACCCCTGCTCTCTGACTGTTGCGGCTGATGTCACTCATGATTGTTTTAGGACCTTCTTTCCAGCTCTCACAAAAAGGCTGCACGACATTGGGGGGAGGAAATGACATTGCCATTTTCTTTTTTCAATAATTGTGCGATATATATATATTGTGATGGGAATAAAAAATACAGCATAACATACTCACACACAAGCACACATTTCTATTTTTCCCTCTTTGTATTGTTCGGGACAGTTTATAACAGCTTCAGTATAAAAGAAACTATGCTCAGCAGAGCACAGATGTGTATTGAGTCATTTGTGTAAAGTATACCTGTATTTAAATGCACTGTAGTATTGAAAAGGTAATAGATTTCATATTAAAATTATTTCTTCTCATACCAGGTTATACTGTTGTGCGTATATCCATTAGCACATTCCTAACACTACTCATTTGATTTTAATCAATCTGTTATTTTACATGCCTGTGTATGTGTTGACAATGTGTTTTTTGACATTTTATGCAGCCTCATCACAAAATGGAATAAAAAACACAACACCCCATAATGACAACATGAAAAACTTTTTTTTAGAAATGTTTGCAAATATATTAAAAATAAAAAACTAAGACATCACATGTACGTAAGTATTCACAGCCTTTGCTTAATACTTTGTTCATGCACCTTTGGCAGTAATTACAGCCTCAAGTCTTTTTGAATGATGTCACAAGACTATCACACCTACATTTGGTCAGTTTCACTCATTCCTCTTTGTAGCACCTCTTAAGCTTCATCAGGTTGGATGGGGACCGTCGGTGCACAGCCATTTTCAGATCTCTCCAGAAATGTTCAATCAGATTCAAGTCTGTTCTCCAGCTGGGCCACTCAAGGTAATTCACAGAGTTGACGTTCACCCCAGTCTGTGGTCCTGAGCACTTTGGAGCAGGTTTTAATCCAGGATGTCTCTGTACATTGCTGCATTCATATTTCCCTCAATCCTGACTAGTCTCCCAGTTCGTACCGCTGAAAAACATCCCCACACCATGATGCTGCCACCACCATGCTTCACTGTAGGGATGGTATTGGTCAGGTTATGAGCGGTGCCTGGTTTCCTCCAAAGATGACGCCTGGCATTCACGCCAATGAGTTCCATCTTTGTCTCATCAGACCAGAGAATTTTCTCTCTCATGGTCTGAGAGTCCTTCAGGTGCCTTTTGGCAAACTCCAGGCGGGCTGCCATGTGCCTTTTACAAAGGATTGGCTTCTGTCCAGGCACTCTACCATACAGGCCTGATTGGTGGAGTGCTGCAGAGATGGTTGTCCTTCTGGAAGATTCTCTTCTCTCCACATAGGAACGCTGGAGCTCTAACAGAGTGAACATTTGGTCACCTCAGTGACTAAAGGCCCCTCTCCCATGATTGCTCAGTTTAGATGGGCGGCCGGCTCTAGGAAGAGTCTTGGTGGTTCGGAACATCGTCCATTTATGAATGATGGAGGCCACTGTGCAGAGTCATCCATCCATTTTCTGTACCGCTTATACACATTAGGGTCAGGGCATGCAGGCGCCTATCTTAGCTGACTTCGGGTGAGAGGCAGGGTACACCCTGAACTGGTCGCCAGCCAATGGCAGGTCACGTATACACAAACAACCATTCGCACTCACATTAATACCTGCGGGCAATTTAGAGTCCTCAATTAACGTACCATGCATGTTGTTGGAATGTGGGAAGAAACCGGAGTACCTGGAGAAAACCCAAGCAGGCACGGGGAGAACATACAAACTCCACATAGGCGAGGCCGGATTTTAATCCAGGTGTTCAGAACTGTGAAGCAGATGTGCTAACCATTCGTCCACCATGCCGCATTGGAACCTTTAAAGCAGCAAACATTTTTACTGTACCCTTCCCAAGTTTTGTGCCTTGAGACAAGCCTGTCTTAGAGGTATACAGACGATTCTTTTGACTTCATACTTCATTTGTAATCCCCAACAGTTTTACAAACTCATAATTAATAAGGATATAGAAGTCAAACACTGGTAAATAGTTGACCAAACTATAAAGTGTTGAGCTCTGTTAAGATTTATGAAACTTTAAGTGAATAGGGATAAATATTTTATAGTCAATTTGTGGGAAACACTCAAAATGTTTGGGGAACCTTGCGATATGTCATGACGTCAGCGTTGTCAGGACGTTTTGGTGAGTGGGGCTTCATCTCTCCTTTAAGAAAGTCGATTCCGCCATGTTGAATTTACATCGACACGGCGCCCGGACCCGTAAAGTGTAGATCCTAAACAGTAGACTTCAGACCAGCCTGTGTGGATGTGGGACACAGCTTAATTAGTTTTTATTTGTTTGAAAGGCGCAATTTGATTCCCCTGCTTCAAACCACTACCAACATCATCTTTTTCATTGTTGTGCTGGTTTTCTTTTTCTTTTTTTTGTCCTGTTTGGCTCTTAGGTCAAGCAGGATGGAGGATCTGTATCCCTTTTATGCCCGAACAGTTTTACTGTGTCGCAGGGGAGTTTTTAAGCTTCCGCTGTGGTTTCTTAGCATTATAATTGAAGTTTACTGAGAATCAGAGTCGAACAGAACAACGTTTCGAGAGGGAAGAGAGAAACTAAGACAAAAGACAAAGCACTAATTGTACACAGGATGAGAAAAGTAAGTCATTACATTATCTACAACAATGAAACATTAAATATGAGTGTTGCATGGGGCTGTAGTGCTACACCCTGTGAGGGAAGGACAGGACAAGCTAGAACAAGACAAGGACAGGAGAAGAAGCATGCACGACAAGGGTCATGAACCCGGCTGTACAACTGAAGTCTGGTGGGATTGACTATGTAAATTATAAAAGTCTATAGGACAAGAGTATGAGTGAGGGGATACACAAGCAATTTGCATATTCTTGAGTTATTTGTCGCAATAAGCGAGTGGCCCCACACCCAGTGAAAGAGTCCCAGGGGTGTGTGCCTGCGGACACATGCAAGTGAATTTTACATGCACAAAGACTGACAGAAGTGTCCTGCTGAGGACTCCACCCAATCAAACAAGGGGCGGGATCGGGCGCAGGGGTCCACCCGAGAGCAGCCCGGTGGAAGGGACACATCCCACACCGAGGGAGCCAGGGCGGTCCGCCGGCCCCACCGAGGCGCCCCGCCAATTGGCCACCTGGTGGGGGCCCCAGGGACCCAACACCACCCCCCAACACACACACACACACCCCGCCGCCCTGGTCCTGGTTTTCATAACCGTTGTCATTTGGTAAGTAACGCTAACATTTTTATTTGAATTTTGATAACTGTAGATAGCGTACATTTGGAACTGGGTACAATGTGCACATTGATGATTTATTGTAAAATAGTTTAACCCTTTTATCATGAATCCAAGTATTGGTAACTTTTTGAAGATGTTGAATGCCATAAATGTTTGTTGTTTCATCTTACAACAGTTTAAAGTTAACATTTTTTTCGGCGATGTTGCATGTGAAAATTGAATGTCAAAACGTGTGAAAGTAAATGTAGTTATTGATGAATTGCAGAAAGAACTACTTTTCCCATAATGCATGTTTGCACGCCAAAATCTGTTACGTTCAGTTATTTAAAGATTACCTGAATGAACTACATTTTCCATAATGCATGTTTGCCCTTCAAAATGTTTTACTTTGAAGAGTAGAGAAACAGTTGTGTATGTGCATTAGCGTGAAATTAACAATGCTAAGCAGCAGTGTGTTAATATCATGCTAACCAGGCCGGTGTATGCATTTATTTGTACGCTCAAGTGTAAGGTTGAGAAATTGTTTCCAACTCCTTTGAACAGTTACAGGTAGGATGTATTCTGGAACAGTCCATCCATCCATCCATTTTCTGAGCCGCTTATCCTCACAAGGGTCGCGGGAGTGCTGGAGCCTATCCTAGCTATCTTCGGGCAGGAGGCGGGGTACACCCTGAACTGGTTGCCAGCCAATCGCATGGCACACATAAACAACCATTTGCACTCACATTCACACCTACGGACAATTTAGAGTCTTCAATTAACCTACAGCCTATCCCAGTTATCATCGGGCAGAAGGCGGGGTACACCCTGAACTGGTTGCCAGGCAATCGCAGTGCACATCCAAACAAACAACCATTCACACTCACATTCACACCTACGGGCAATTTAGAGTCGTCAATTAACCTACCATGCATGTTTTTGGGATGTGGGAGGAAACCGGAGTGCCCGGAGAAAACCCACACAGGCACGGGGAGACCATGCAAACTCCACACAGGCGGGGCTGGGGATTGAACCCCGGTCCTCAGAACTTTGAGGCAGAGACTCTAACCAGTCGTTCACCGTGACACATTCTGGAACAGTGTCATTAATAATTTATATTGTATGGTGTGTTTCCACAGTCATTGTTTTACAAATGAGTCTTTAAATGTTTTTCTATTTTTGGGTCACCAGAAAAGGTTTGACCACTTGAAACCTTTATAACATTCTGTTAAAAACAAATACTTAACAGAAATGGCAGATCAAGAAGTACACAACTTTGATGATTTGCTTATTAATAAATGCTCATCTTTTACCATTTTCATTTTTACTAAAACGAAATGCCTTTGCCCATTTGGAAAAATAAATTTTTAGATAAGTTTGTATGTGTGTGTCATATTTAAAAAATGTTTTTGAACATTAATAAATCATCTTTGCACTCGTACATTGGGCTACAGAAAGTCAGTATTTCAGCATCAAACTGAATTAAATAGGTGAGTCACGTAAATTGTGTATTAACTTAGAGGTGAAATTATTATTATTATTTTTTTTTTACATCTTATTCAAAATTTTACACACATTTTAAATGTTATTTTTCACCAGCCAAAAGTGGGCTGAAATGAAAGACTTTAATTGAAATAATTTCAATTGCAGGAAGATGTTGGCCTAAAGGCATGGAAATGCAAGTTGTGTTCTGTAACTTCAAATACCAGGGGACAATAATTTTGGCACTATAGTGCACTGCATAGCCAATATTCATGAGTCTCCCCTCTGCCATGTCTCGATGACAGTGGCTTTTTGATTTTTCCATCATTGAGCGCGATGAAAGGTCATCTGTCAAGGTCTCACAATGATTCATGTACAGTAGGTACGGAAAGTATTCAGTCCCCCTTAAATTTTTCACTGTTATATTGCAGTCATTTGCTATAACTATTTAAGTTCATTTTTTTCCTCATTAATGTACACACAGCACCACCATATTGACTAAAAAAAAGAATTGTTGAAATTTTTGCATATTTATTAAAAAAGAAAAACTGTAATAAGTATTCAGACCCTTTGCTCAGTATTTAGTTGAAGCACCCTTTTGAGCTAATACAGCCATTAGTCTTTTTGGGATGATGCTAGTTTTTCACACCTGGATTTCGGGATCCTCTGCCATTCCTCCTTGCCGATCCTCTTCAAGTTCTCTCAGGTTGGATGGTGAACGTTGGTCGACAGCCATTTTCAGGTCGCTCAAGAGGGCCCTGGCTGGGTCATTCAAGAACAGTCACGGAGTTGTTTTGAAGCCACTCCTTCGTTATTTTAGCTGTGTGTCATTGTCTTGTCGGAAGGTGAACCTTCGGCCCAGTCTGAGGTTCTGAGCACTCTTGAGAAGGTTTTCGTCCAGGATACCCCTGTACACTGCTGCATTTATTTTTCCTTCAATCGCAACCAGTCGTCCTGTCCCTGCAGCTGAAAAACACCCCCACAGCATGATGCTGCCACCACCATGCTTCATTGTTGGGACTGTATTGGAAAGGTGATGAGCAGTGCCTGCTTTTCTTCACACATACCGCTTAGAATTAAGGCCAAAAAGTTCTATCTTGGTCTCATCAGACCAGAGAATCTTATTTCTCACCATCTTGGAGTCATTCAGGTGTTTTTTTTTTTTTTTTGTTTTTTTTTTAGCAAACTCCATGCAGGCTTTCATGTGTCTTGCACCGAGGAGAGGCTTCCGTCGGGGCACTCTGCCATAAAGCCCCGACTGGTGGAGGGCTGCAGTGATGTTTGGGTTCTTCTTTACCTCACTCACCAAGGCTCCCCCCCCCCCCCCCTTTCCTAATCAAGTCCAATCAGTATAATCAAACACAGCTGGACTCCAATGAGGGTGTAGAATCATCTCAAGGTTGATCAGAAGAAATGTACAGCACCCGGGTTAAATATGAGTGTCACAGCTAAGGGTCTGAATACTTATGGCTTTGTGATATTTCAGTTTTTCTTTTTGGAAAAAAATGAACAAATGATTTTAGCAAATGGCTGCAATATAACAAAGAGTGAAAATTTTAAGGGGTCTGACTAATTTCCATACTCACTGTGTGTGTACATATGTATATATACACAAACACGCACATTATTGTTAACAGCAAATTTAATTCAAAATCAAAAGTCATGGAAAATTGTAGCAAGCAAATGGATGTTTAAGTACCGCACTGTATACAACTATTCTTCAATTCATGTTAAGGTGTGTGGCTTTCCTAATCAAGTCTAATCAAACACAGCTGGGCTCCAATGAAGGTGTAGAACCATCTCAAGGATGATAAGAAATGGACAGCACCTGAGTTAAATATGAGTGTCACAGCAAAGAGTCTGGATACTTATGGTTGTGTGATATTTTAGTTTTTCTTTTATAATACATATGCAACAATTCCGTTTTTTCTGTCAATATGGGGTGCTGTGTGAACATTGAGGAAAAAAATGAACTTAAATGATTTTAGCAAATGGGTGCAATATAACAAAGAGTGAAATTTTTAAGGGGGTCTGAATACTTTCCGTACCCACTGTGGAGTAGATGCAACCGATGGAGCATATGTTTTTTTACGTCCATTATGTGAGTTAAAGTAACTCTTTTCTGAGGATATTCTATTTGGTCATTTCAGAAGTCATTTAAGAAGTCACGAGATGGTAGCTTGCCCAGCCAAGAACTGTAATTACAGAAGAAATAGCTATTCATCGTTTAATTCACACAAGATTTAGATATTCTCTAATATACAGGTGTTCGCCAAGTTCCACCGAATAAACAACGTAAACCTATGTAATCAATTCTACGAGGAGCTGGACAGAGACCAAAACTCATCACTTTGTTCAGAGAGAAGGCCAACAAAACTGGCAAGATAGCAGAGAAGCTAGGCAAGCTCATGAGGATTCATGACCCTCACGTGAATTTTTAATGTTCTGTGATTCAGAAACAAATTATTAACAGATTATTTGCAGACATCTGTAACTAAGTGTGAATAGTGTGAATTGCCTCTTTATGTAGTAAAAAGTGTCATGTCTTAGGACTGTGACCTGAGTTTAAGTGATTATGCAACAAAACAAAACAAAACGTCATTTCCTTATAGATAGACATCTTAACAAGATGTATCCAATAAGAAAGAAATGCCTAAAGGTACTTTACTACTGCTTCAATTTGGAGGATTTCAGTTAAAATTAGATTTACAATTTAAAAATTGGATCTTGAATTCTTTGAGAGTTACTAAAGTTGTTATCCATCCATCCATTTTCTGTACCGCTTATCCTCAAAAGGGTCGCAGGCGTGCTGGAGAGAGGCCGGGATTTGAACCTCAGTCCTCAGAACTGTGAGGCAGATGTGCTAACCAGTTGTCTACAGTGCTGCTTAAGTTTTTTATAATATTAATCGAAAAAAAATAATGAAGAAATGGTGCCCCAAAATACCAATCTACCATCTATATAGCAATGACCACTGTCGGAATATGGATCCATTTAACTTTTTGATTTAAAAAAAATATTTTTTTGCACTGCATTTGTGTATTAACTATTGTAATTGCTATTTTTGGTCTATCTAGGAACAACGTGATGTAAATATGAGGCAGGCCCTCGTCCTTTGTGCATTTGCTGGGTACCTCCGTGAAGATAACTCCAGTTTTTCAAGACTTCTAATGTAAGTATACCGGCCAGATTATCAATCTCTTTGCCTAGATATTCAGTCATCCTAAATTTGTAACATCACACCTTTGAATATTCTCATTCATCCAGGTTGTTTCATTCATAGGGCATTGAATTGATGGCAAGTGGACTGTTCTTGCTATCTTCTAAGACATTTCGTCTCTCATCCGAGTAGGCTTCATCAGTTCATGCAACAGGGCTTAGTTAGAACTCATTAGCGCTGGTGGTGCGGAACAATTACCATTTATGCTCCAATTTGGAGGCACACCCTAAACCAGGTATGGCATTGCAGTGAGGCAAAAAGAGTATTTAGTCAGCCACCAATTGTGCAAGTTCTCCCACTTAAAAAGACGAGAGAGGCCTGTAATTTTCATCTTATATATCTCACCTATGAGAGACAAAATAAGAAAACAAAAAATCCAGAAAATTATATTGTCTAATTTTTAAAGAATTTATTAGCAAATTTTGGTGGAAAAAAAGTATAAAAGGTCATCTTAATACTTTGTTATATACCCTTTGTTGGCAATGACAGAGGTCAAACGTTTTCCGTAAGTCTTCACAAGGTTTTCACACACTGTTGCTGGTATTTTGGCCCATTCCTCCATGCAGATCTCCTCTAGCAATAATGTTTTGGGGCTGTCGCTGGGCAACACAGACTTTCAACTCCCTCCAAAGATTTTCTATGGGGTTGAGATCTGGAGACTGGCGAGGCCACTCCAGGACCTTGAAATGCTTCTTACGAAGCCACTCCTTCGTTACCCGGGCAGTGTGTTTGGGATCATTCTCATGCTGAAAGACCCAGCCACAGTTCATCAATGCCCTTGCTGATGGAAGGAGGTTTTCACTCAAAATGTCACTGATTAATTTTTTCCTTTACACGGATCAGTCGTCCTGGCCCCTTCGCAGAAAAACAGCCCCAAAGCATGACGTTTCCACCCCCCCCCCAAAAAAACCTGTGATTTTTGGTTTTTTTTTCTCATTTTGTCTCTCATAGGTGAGGTATACCTATGATGACAATTACAGGCCTCTCACATATTTTTAAGTGGGAGAATTTGCACAATTGGTGGCTGACAAAATACTTACACTCGATTTACAAACGAGTTCCGTTCCTACGCGGGCGACGTAACACGAATGTCCACGTAAGTCGGATTTCATCGTTAAAGTCGAAATTTACGGCGAAATACTTCTGTTACGGGTATTGTCCCACGTGATTGTGACAGCAAGCTCAGTGTGTGTGGACGTGTGCGTCGATGTGTGAGTGAGACGGGACTGCGCAGGCGTCGTCCGGCGGGACTGTGACGGAGGAAGGAGTACGCGCCGGTGCGAGTGTGTACAGTAGCAAGTGTAGTGACGGCGACCGGGGAAGAGTAACGATTAGCGGAGGACCCATTGACGTTGAATGTGCAGAGGAGCTAATAAAGCCATTAAAGCAGCAAATCTGTGCTTCGTAACTATTGTTGCCGCCACCCAGCTCAGCTGTGCAACGAGAGAAGGGAGTTAACAGCTGCGTCTCCCGACCACGTTCAGGTGACCGTAGCAGGAAAGGTTAACACTTCGTATAAAGAAACTAAAATACATTAAAATAAAAAAATAAGATGCTATACTTACCATTACTGCTGAGAATGTGAAAAAAGGAGGGCGAAAAAGGCAAAGATACTCCCGGCGCACAAATACAGACAAGCACTATGCACTAAGCAGAAACAGTATGTGCTAGGACAAAATGGCGGACGAGGCACGGGCGTTGTAAAGTCGAAACGTCGTAGGTCGAGTACGTTGTAACTCGAGGACTTCCTGTATTTCCCCCACTTCTTTTCCTTACGGCTTGTCCCGTTAGGGGTCGCCACAGCACGTCATCCTTTTCCATATAAGCCAATCTCCTGCATCCTCCTCTCGAACACCAACTGCCACCATGTCTTCCATCACGACATCCATCAACCTTCTCTTTGGTCTTCCTCTAGCTCTGGCAGCTCCATCTTCATCATCAACCTACCAATATACTCACTATTTCTCCTCTGAACGTGTCCAAACCATCGAAGTCTGCTCTCTCTGTCTCCAAAACATCGAACCTTGGCTGTCCTGATGAGCTCATTTCTAATTTTATCCAACCTGGTCACTCCGAGAGCGAACCTCAACATCTTGATTTCCGCCACCTCCAACTCTGCTTCCTGTTGTCTCTTCAGTACCACTGTCTCTAATCCGTACATCATGGCTGGCCTCACCACTGTTTTATAAACTTTGCCCTTCCTACCAGAGACTCTTCTGTCACATAACACACCTGACACATTCTTCCACCCGTTCCAACCTGCTTGGTTTCTTCACTTCCTGACCACACTCACCATTGCTCTGGACGGTTGACCCCAAGTATTTCCACCCTTGCTATCTCTTCTCCCTGTAGCCTCACTCTTCCCCCACCACACCTCTCATTCATGCACTTACTTTGGCTAATCTTCATTCTCTTCTTTCCAGTGTATGCCTCCATCTTTCTAACTGTTCCTCCAGCTGCTCCCTGCTTTCACTGCAGATCACAATGTCATCTGCAAACATCATGGTCCACGGGGATTCCAGTCTAACCTCATCTGTCAGCCTATCAATCACCACTGCAAAAAGGAAGGGGATCAGGGCTGATCCCTGATGCAGTCCCATGTCCACCTTAAATTCGTCTGTCACACCTACAGCACACCTCATCGCTGTTCTGCTGCCCTCGTACATGTCCTGTATTATTCTAACATACTTCTCTGCCACTCCAGACTTCCGCATGCAGTACCACAGTTCCTCTCTGGGTACTCTGTCATAGGCTTTCTCTAGATCTACAAAGACACAATGTAGCTCCTTCTGACCTTCACTGTACTTTTCCATCAACATCCTCAAGGCAAATAATGCATCTGATGTACGCTTTCGAGGCATGAAACCATACTGTTGCTCGCAAATACTCACTTCTGTCCTGAGTCTAGCCTCCACTACTCTTTCCCATAACTTCATTGTGTGGCTCATCAACTTTATTCCTCTATAGTTCCCACAACTCTGCACGTCACCTTTGTTCTTAAAAATGGGCACCAGTATACTTTTCCGCCATTACTCAGGCATCTTCTCACGTACTAGAATTCTATTGAACAAGCTGGTCAAAAACTCCACAGCCACCTCTCCTAGATGCTTCCATACCTCCACAGGAATGTCATCAGGACCAACTGCCTTTCCATTTTTCATCCTCTTTAATGCCTTTCTAACTTCCCCCTTACTAATCATTGCCTCTTCCTGGTACACCACTCTTGCCTCTTCTACTCTCCCTTCGCTCTCATTTTCCTCATTCATCAACTCCTCGAAGTATTCTTTCCATATAGCCAGCACACTGCTGGCACCAGTCAACATACTTCCATCTCTATCCTTAATCACCCTAACCTGCTGCACATCCTTCCCATCTCTATCTGTCTGGCCAGCCTGTATAGTTCCTTTTCTCCTTCTTTAGTGTCCAACCTGCCATACATGTCATCATATGCCTCTTGTTTGGCCTTTGCCACCTCTACCTTTGCCCTGTGTCGCATCTCAATGTATTCCTTTCGCCTCTCCTCGGTCCTCTCAGTGTCCCACTTCTTCTAAGCTAACCTTTTTCCTTGTATGATTTCCTGTACTGTGAGGTTCCACCACCAAGTCTCCTCTCCTTTCCTGCATGAAGATACACCAAGTACTCTCCTGCCTGCCTCTCTGATCACCTTGGTTGCAGTGGTCCAGTCTTCTGGAAGCTCCTCCCGTCCACCGAGAGCCTGTCTCACCTCTTCCTGAAAAGCTGCACAACACTCGTCCTGTCTCAGCTTCCACCACATGGTTCTCTTCTCTGCCTTTGTCTTCCTAATCTTCTTCCCCACCACCAGAGTCATCTTACACACCACCATCCTATGCTGTCTAGCCACACTCTCCCCGACCACTACCTTACAGTTGGTAACTTCCTTCAGATTACATCGTCTGCACAAGATGTAATCCACCTGCGTGCTTCTACCTCCGCTCTTGTAGGTCACCCTATGTTCGTGCCTCTTCTGGAAAAAATGTTCACTACAGCCATTTCCATCCTTGTTGCAAAGTCTACTACCATCTGTCCCTCCAAGTTCCTTTCCTGGAGGCTGTACTTACCCATCACTTCTTCATCACCCTTATTACCTTCACCAACATGTCCATTACAATCTGCACTAATCACGACTCTCTCTCTGTCTGGGATGCTCAGAACTACTTCGTCAAGTTCCTTCCAGAATTTCTCTTTCACCTCTAGGTCACATCCTACCTGTGGGGCATAGCCACTAATCACATTACACATAACACCCTCAATTTCAAGTTTCAGCCTCATCACTCGATCTGATACTCTTTTCACCTCCAAGACATTATGAGCCAACTCTTCTTTTAAAATAACCCCGACTCCATTTCTCTTCCCATCTACACCATAGTAAAATAATTTAAACCCTGCCCCTAAACTTCTAGCCTTACTGCCTTTCCACCTGGTCTCCTGGATACAATACATCAACCTTTCTCCTAATCATCATGTCAACCAACTCCCGAGATTTTTCTGTCATAGTCCCAACATTCAGTCCCCACATTCAGTTCTAGGCTCTGTGCTTTCCTCTTCTCTTTCTGCCGCGAATAACCCGCTTTCCACCTCTTCTTCTTCTTTGACTTCGACCCACAGTAGCTGAATTTCCAACGGCGCCCTGCAGGTTGACGGCGCCGGTGGCGGACGTTGTTAACCCGGGCCACGACCGATCCGGTATGGAATTCTTTGGATGAACGCTCATATTTGTTTGGCAAAGTTTTAAGCCGGATGCCCTTTCTGACGCAACCCTCTGCATTTATCCTGGCTTGGGACCGGCCTACAGTTTGCACTAACTTGTGCCCCCACTGCATTTATTTCCCCCCACTGTATTTTGGAATGCAAAAAAGGAGATTCATTGGGCTGGCTGGCAGAGAGGCCATTGTCTATCCATAAGTCGTTCAGTGGAAACTACCTCATTAATATTACATTCAGTTGAAAAGTGGTAGTCTTTCTCAGACAGACCTGATACCTATACATACAGAATGACAATATTGTTGCGTCCTTTCGTCCATTCCAAAGAAACTCGTTAATTTTGCCTCCAACAAACAGCACGGCCTCCTTGACCATTAATCAACTCCACTATCACTTTACAACTGAATGGAATATATATGAGGTAGTTTCCACTAAACAACTTATGAACAGACAATGGTCTTTCTGCCAGGCAGCCCAACGACTCTTGTTGAGAGAAAATGGCCTCTCGGCCAGGTAGCCTTATGGCTCTCCATTTTCATTCCAAAAGAATGATCCCGTACTGGGTTTGGGGCGCGCCTCCAACTTGGAACATAAATAGTTGTTTTTCCACACCAATACACGATAGTGTGTCCTAACTAAGCCTTGTTGCATGGACTTGATGAAGCCTGCTCAGATGAGAGGCAAAACCTCTTCTAAGACAACCACAACATTCCACTTACCATTGATTCAATGCCTTGAGAATGTAACTCAAATAACTCTAGGGGAATCTGTTTGTTTGCATTATTCTTCTTTGTAAAACTGTAAACCAGACATGTATAAATGAAAAGTTAAGTATATAGCATTCCACTAAAGAAAAAGTGTGCTAACAGGTATGTATGAAACTAACCTAAAATATTAGCATCGTAAAGAAAATTGTTTTAATATTTAGCTTAGTAGCAGTCTAATTGCTAAGTGAGAGCAATATCACCTCGAGACAGCTTTAGCATGAGTTGTATCCTCTGGGCTAAACTAATTTTGTGTGTCAGCAGTCAGCAGATGGTCGTGACCTGACAGACACTTTGGTGGCTCTCCTGGCTGTCGTCTTGGATGACACTACTGATGCGGCCTTATTCAGCCCTGAGAGCATTTCTATTGCCATTGAGGATGAAATACTTGTGACTGGACCCACAAATCTGGCTGAGTCATTTCTTCTGCTGTTGGGGGACATATATGCACTCAACCTAAAGTATCCAAATTATCTCGAGCTTACAGTCATGATTTTCCCAAAAATTGCAATTTGTCTTGAGGAAAACAAGCCACTGAAAGGGCATCTACAGACACTGAAGAATGAATTGTTCAGTGAGTGAGTCACAGTATTTGCTGACCTTAGTATTTAGGAGTACGTTTGTTTTTGTGCCTCTTCTACATCACTATTGCACTTGCACTTTTTGCCTTTTCTTAACTCATTCACTGCCAATGCCGTCCAAAGACGTCAATGGCATTTTTTAACGGGGCTGGGTGGTGGAGGTTCTTGTGCAGTTTATCTGTGATCGTCAAGCCTCTGGATAACTGCAATGAGGAATGGCACCCTGTAGAGGGCAACAATGGCTCGAATTGAATGTTCCTCCCTCAGAGGAAGAAGGAGGAGTGGGCAGGGTACAAGAGACAACGAGAAAAGGCAAATACAATGCCGGAAAAGAGAGAAGACAAAATGAAAAAAATGTAACAAAAAAAGCTTTCGGTACGATAAATTTATTGCGCCAAGGCAAGAAAAATATTCCTGCGACGACAGGAATGACGCCTTGGATTGTGCGGGGAATAAAGGATGACGCTCCGAGACGATCGCTTTATTGCAAAGCTATCGCCCAAAATGCCAGCCCATACATATGGCGAGATGCTCTGAGCCACTTCGCGGCTGATCGTCTGCCGACCAGGATTTTAATAAATGGGATCCGTAATCGTGATGAGTGAACTCCCTCTGGATAGCATCGAAGCAGCCGAGCTTCATCCCGAGCTTCCTCCGACGAAGATAACTCATTTGCAGCTAGCGTTAGCTACATCTAGCGAGCAAACACACTCCTTCAACCCTGGTTACATAAAAACATAAATTTAGTCCCCACTAGTTCACATTACAATGTAACATCTGTTGCCAGTACAGGAATTCAAGACCCACAAGTCGAACGTCTTTTAGGATTGCGACAAAGAAAAGTAATGTTTTTTTTACCCTTACAAAATACATCAATAAAAATTATTCTCTAGTAATCGTATGTATTTTTTTAAACTTACAGGTTATGCATCCAGCAGACATTTGACTCCCATTCCAGTACAGACAAAAAAGGTAATTGAAAGCTATTTTTCGCCATGTCCCATGACAGCAATTTCAACAATGTATTTCTATAGTAATAGTTATATTTCTAAACTGCACAGGTTGTGCTTTGAGCAGAAGTTGGGACTGGTTTCAAGGAGAATGACAACCAGACAAGATCCCATTCACTGCCACAGAAGAATAAAATCCTGATGTGGATAAAACTTTGCTAGATTTTATGCGCAATGTAATAAAAACCTGGACTATTGAGCAAACAGTAGAGGAGGAGAATTGGGAGGAAGAAAGTGCAAGTGTGGAAGCCCCATTTGCTCATGCATTTTTGTCTAATGTAAATTCTGTACAGTTATATTTGTAAATAATTATTTTTTCTGTCAAAAGTACTTTCTCAGTGTTGTTTTATGTTCAGATGTTTGAGATTTTCACTAAAGAAAAAAAATATTGGTGTCAAAGTCATTGTTCTGCTTGATGTGTCTGCTTTCACAAAAAGGCTGTTTTCTCAGTTTTTTTCCTCCAGAAAGAGATTTGGCTGAAAGTAGCCTATATTTGACTGCTGATTACTAAAGAACGGTATAAAATAACTTTTTTTCTGATGAAAGAAGAGAGTCTTTCTTTTGGTGGTTTTGGTGTTTACATTGTCATGGTACACAATATTCTGTGGTGCTTGAAAAATCAGTGAAATTGCTCGAAAATGTCAGCAGTCTGGGGTTTCCCTGCTCAGGAAACGGCTGGCAGTGAATGAGTTAAAGATGTTGCACTTTTTACATTCTACATCAGATTTAAGACGTTGCACTTTTTGCCTTTTCTACGACAAAGATGTTGCACTGTTTGCCTCTTCTTTCTTATCCCTCAGATTTAAGATATTGCACTGACTGTAATGTCAATATATGAATATCGGATCGGCAAATGATGACATTAAAACCGATCAGCATCAAATGCTAAATATTGTCCGATACCGACCAGGCCGATAAGATCGGTGTATAGTGCCAACACAACAAAGGACTTCATCAGGGAGAAAAAGTGGAAGGTCTTAGGCTGGCCAAGTCAATCACCGGACCTTACCCCAATAGAGCATGCATTTTACCTCCTGAAGAGGAGACTGAAGGGAGAAACCCCAGAAACAAATAACTGAAAGAGGCTGTTGTAAAGGCCTGGAAAAGCATACTGTATACTGAAAACATTTGGGTTTCAGATCAAAAGATGAATGAGACAAAAGGTTCAGCATTCCAGTTTGGTTTGCTTTTCTCTCATAGAAAGCTCTCTCTGGTCTTCATATTTGCTTAACAGCAAATGCAGTTTTTACAGGTGAAACCCAAAGCCAAAAACAAAAACGGTATGTGCATCGGTTTGGCGAGGGACCCCCGAAAATGACTGCGGTCAAGCCAGCTTCCACTTGTAAAGTAGCAGTCAAGCCAGCCGCCCCTAATTTTGTTCATACTAGGCATTACGGTAATAAGTCGCCAACTCGCGGCGAATGCCACCTTCAAAATAAAAGCCTCCCAATAATACGGACGTATCTCAGATTTTTTTAACAGATTTTTTCAGTCAGGGGTAATGACAGCAAAATATGCAGTTTTCAGAGACTTTTATTTTGAAATACAGTATCAGCTCATCAAACCTCTTTTAGTGGAGTCCTTGGTGGTCTGTCACACAGATCTGGACTTGTCTTGCGATACCAATGGGATTATGTTGGGGTGGCTTTGGCTCAGTAGGTTGGAATCCCTGCTACGACTGTCCGCATGTCGAAGTGTCCTTGGGCAAGACACTGAACCCTAATTTGCTCCCAGTGGGCATGGCAGCGCCTTGCATGGCAGCAGTCGCCCATTGATTTATGAATGTGTGTGTGAATGTGAGGCTTTGTAAAGCGCTTTGGGCACTGCGATGATGTAGATAAAGCGCTATATAAGTGCAGTCCATTTACCATTTATTTTTCCCAAGATATCAAATAAACACAATTTGTTAATCTATCTCAAGATTCAAATTAACTTTGCTGGTTGCATTCCTTAACCGAAGAGCACTGACGTCCGTATTAATGGGAAGCTTTTATTTTGAAGGTGGCTTTCGCCTCGAGTTGGCAACCTATTACCGTAATGCCAAGCATGAACAAAATTAGGGGCGGCTGGCTTGACTGCTGTCGAAATGGCACCTACGAAGACATAAGCTTACGAAGCAGTTTAAACTGCAAGCTATCAGTTACGCGGAGGAACATGGGAATCGAGCAGCCGCGAGAGAATTCAAGATCAACGAATCCATGGTTCGCAAGTGGAGGAAGCAGGTAAACGAGCTTCGCCAAGTCAAGAAGACGAAGCTGAGTTTCCGCGGAAACAAGGCGAGGTGGCCCGAGTTGGAAGACCAACTCGAGCAATGGATTAATGAGCAAAGAACAGCCGGGAGAAGCGTCTCTACAGTGAATGGACTGTGGATGCCTGGGCTAACGTGTCTGCTTGCACTGTTGTTCGAGCTTTTGTAAAAGCCGGCATCATTTCTGAGGAGCCGCACGGCAACGAGACTGACTCTGACAATGACGAGAGGGAACCTGCCGTGTTTGATTGAGACCTTGCCCAGCTGTTCATTTTAGACACAGAAGAGGAGGACTTTGATGGATTTGTGGATGAGGAATGATCAAAAAATAACGTGAGTACATTGTTAAATACTTCAATAAAGTACAACCGAACTCAGTTTTGCTCCCACTGCCTTTTTAAAAACATTGTTTAAGTGTGCATCCATGCTACCGTATGTTTTAAGCTAGCGTATGTTTTGCCATGCCTGCGCCCAATAATACGATGCGCCTTATGTATGTGTTAAATACAGAAATAGATCCCGTAACTGAGACTGCACCTTTTAATGCGGTGCGCCTTATGGTCGTGAAAATACGGTAGGTTGAAAAGGATTTGCAAATCATTATATTCTCTTTTATTTACATGTTACACAACATCCAAACTTCAATGGAATTGGGGCTTGTATTTGAGTGCATTAGTTTAAGCAACACACATTGTTGTGAACACTAAATTTGTACCTTAAATGTAGCTATAGCACCCCCCCCTCCAAATGTAATCTGATGTGGGATGCAATCGTTGCATTCTGAAGAGCAATGCAGGCATGCAATTGTTTCCCATGTCCTCCTTAATAGTTATTTCACAAGTAGATAATTATCCAACACACTGAGCTGCTCCATGTGTGTTGTTTGAAGGTTCATAATTACCATACTGTGACTTTGGTGCCAGTTCCCATTAGCATGTCTGGCTTTAGATTTGGTCTCACATTAGAAAGCATGTCCAACCAGGTCCTCTGTTCACTTATTAATATTACAGTTCATTCACTGATTATCAATAAACTAGTATTGCAGGACCCTGTGTAATGCCTACTAAACACACATACATTGCGATTGACGATGCTAAAAAAATATGTTGTGTAGTCCTATCTCACAATATTTATTTTGTCCACTGCTGTTGATTTAATTGATAAACCTATTTTATTGGCTGTAATGTTTGCAGTGGCTTGTTTCAGCTTTGCAATAACTTGCTTTTCACTCATACATAACTCAGAGATTATCATGTTGGTTACACCTCTAACAGATGGACATGTAGTTTTAACATCAAAACCGAAATCTGAAATTCAGCGCTCATTGTTTGAATAATAAATGTAAAAGAAACCACCTGGGAAACTAAATATACCCATCAGTGTATTAAGTTGTGTATCCGATCAAGATGGAAGTAATTTAAATGAAAGCTGAAATCTTGATCTCTTGACCCAAATGTTTTTATTCTGCAGCAAAAATAAAGGCTATCGCATCACTCTTCAAATACTTGGAGGAAAGTGTATGTTACTGTTATTTGCACACTAAATGATTATCACAAAAGGCTCCAAAAAAGGAAACACACAAGTCCTTAAGTGCACACAGGTATGTCAAAAGACTAATTTATGAACTTGAAACAGTGCCTCTGGCCTGATACAGATCATTAAAGAATATATCAGTAATTGACAGTAAAACATCTTGGTTAAACCCACCATTATATTTTGGCCAAAAGCACTTAGTCAAGAGTCCCTGTCATTGTGTTTCCACAAGCCAATTTGAATTTTATGCACTGTGATAGGCCTATACGAACTGACAGTACTCACGCTGAAGTGATGGCACGGTAGCGCTCCTGGCCAGCTGTATCCCAGATCTGGGCCTTCACCGTTTTGCCATCCACCTGAATGCTGCGTGTGGCGAATTCAACTCCTATGGTGCTCTTACTCTCCAGGTTGAACTCATTGCGAGTGAAACGTGATAGAAGGTTACTCTTTCCCACACCTGAGTCACCTATAAGGACCACTACAATTCAGAAAATATGGGTTAATTATCCCTCCACAGATCTGTTGTATTAATAAAAGCATACTCAAGACTTGTTTGCTTGTATACTATCACCTAATTTAAGAGGACTAAAAAAAGATTCAGCCGAATATATGAAGGCTCGGTTTTGATTGACAAAGAAGGACACTATGGTTGAAGTATGCAGTGGCATAAAACCGCATTACCAGATCATAATGGGAGTTTCCACTGTACCCCTCTCTTAAATCTTAAATTTACTAAAATAGTACTAATGCTAATAACTTGAAATTATAGAAATAAAATGATAACATTTGCCCATGGGAGTAAATTAAGTTTTCTTAATTTGATATCTGAATGAAATTATAGCTAAATACCTATCTGGCAATATTATTAAAATGGAGCTTTCTTCAGAATTGGATACAGAGATACTAAATTTCATTAGATTGTGGACGTGTCCCTGTGAGGCCAATGAGTGTATTTTTAATTGAAAATAAAATGGATGCATTGGAATTGAAACACCAACCACCCCACGCGTCATATAAATAACAAGACTTGCTAGAAAGAGCTTTAGGTTTTAAGTTGTATAAATGTCACGAATATAAATTTTAATTTTAGTTAACAGAGATGGTTTTCCAAGAAAGGCACATAAGAAATGGACAAACGTAATGTTTCCTCCTCCTATGAATACACAAAAACCGAAACATATATAACCTGAATATAGAATAGTCAATTAGGTAAATTCACATGACGGCTAATTACTCGTTTCCCTTTGTATTTTGATGACCTACTTGAAATTAAACTAAATGGCATACCAAACTATCCAGGGTTTTTAGGTTGAAACCTCGGTACGATAAGTATATGATGCGTTTTATTTACATACTACCCTTCGATAATATTGGTACCGATTAATAAAGCGTACGGACTGTCTACTGTATCCCGTGAAGATAATGTGATAACGGTTAACGTTAGGCGTGTCCGCTAGTCTGCAACCAGCACTATCAAAAGGCCCGGCTATTTAAGCTCACAGGCGAAGTTACAAACTTTTATTTTAATATTACCTGTACTTAGTGGATAACGCTTTCATATCGTACGAATTAATTAAACTCGCTAACATTTTCCGAGAACACAATCAGAGCACAAAGGTAATGGTGGCTTTGCTTTAGCCTGCCAGCTAACAGAAGTAAGGGACAACATAACGACAAAACGTAATATTACCTTTGAACAAATAATCATATTCGTCATCTCTGGTGCCCATTGTCTTAAAGAGTAATGGTTAGTCCAAGTCTGAGCTCGTTTTAATGGCAAGAAACGATCTACTTTGTTTTACTCTCCCAAAAGGAAATCTGTTTAGAAGCCCTACTTCCGTAATTTCTTCTTCTACGAAGTTTGCATGGCCGCACACAAGAGAGCTGTCACGCCTGGCGGTCAACAGTAGGAACTGCACCACTTACCCAGCTGACTTCAGGCGACTGCAAGAGTGTTATTTCCATGTGCAGTAGATTCAGAAAATGTTATTCATCACCGTGGCGCAATTACTATGCATTGTTTGAAATGCAGTACTTGGACGGACGTCTGTACAATGAACATCGCATCTATGTTCGTGACTGGCATAAAAGTTGAATTGTTGAAAAACTAAAACCTTTGTTATATGGCTACGAATGAAAATCAAAACATTTTGTTGAAGATTGTTTTGTCACAATAAAATTGGCTGTTGACTTTTTTAAAGTAAACTCAGCTGTCATCCTTTCCTTCCATCCCAAACGAGTGATGTTTTGTGCTGATCAGCAAACGACATCTTCAAGGATTTGTATCCTTCAAAAACACTGGTCAACACCACATTTATTTTCAAAGATTTTTTTCGTTGATTTAGGACAATTTTGATGTGCTGAATCCAAATATGACATTGGTTTTGCTCAATCAGGTCAACAGTTTGAGCTATGGCCACATGTACAGGTACCTTCGCTTTAGAGGTTCAAATAAATGGAGGTTCATGCCTTGATGACAATGATGACATAACACTCAATCTACAGGTACTTACTTTTATCAATGTCTACTATTCAATTTCCAGTAAGCAAAGTTTGTAATATTTGATTAATGAGCTGTTAACAACTTGGCATTATAACCTGACCTGAACAAGAAAAACAGATGTCATTATTTGATTCAACGATGCAAAAATGTCCTAAAACAGTCACAAAAAAAAAAAACATGGACAATTTACATTTTTGTTAGTAACCCAGTGTAATTAAGAACTTCAACAAAAATTTACAGTGAACTTTAAGTTAAAAGTATAGTACAATATACTTATACAATTGCAATAATGTTATTTCAATCCATCAGATAACCTAGTTGTTTTTTAAATGCATTCAACTTTTATAAACATAACACATTAAAGATATACAGTAGCATGTATAGCATTGAACTTTCGTCTCTCTTTTATATAAAGCAGACATATGATGCCATTTTTTCCCAATTTAAAACTGTTCTCAGTGTCACGGTTGGTAACCAAATGGTCTTAGACTGGACCCAAAAGCAGACTGAAACAGTTGAAAGGGGATTTATTGAGGATAGCGCAGGGTCGAGACTTCCAAGCCATAAGCTGGGTCCGTAGGAGCAGGGAGCATGCAGGAGACTGGAGCGTGAGCAGGTGAGTGAGCTTGGCAGTGCGGCTTGGGCCGGGCGTCAGAGCAGGAGACACGGGAAGGCACTGGAGGAGGAGGAAAACAAAGAGTAAGTTCAATCTTTCTTACAAGCAGGAGGAGCAACAAGTCGGTCGGTGTACCGCGTAGGAGCGAGAATACTCTGGTGCTGGAACACTGGAACTGGCAGGCTTAAGTGCAGGCTGTGATGAGCGCTGATTGAAACAGGCGAGGAGGTGATTAATGCTGGAGAGAGAGAGAACAAAGAGGAACAAAGCGCCACCCATGCTCCACAGAGGGACTACAGGGCACAGATCATGACACTCAGATGTCTGAGTAACATGTTTGCTACATGTTTTTGTTCAAATACTTCAAGATCAGCATGGATCAGGAATTACAACACACTGAACCTCTTTTTTTATCTTCACTGAACTCAGCCTTTTTTAAGGGGGTGGTCCTGGTTTATGCAAATGAGCCACTGCTCACCCTACCTCTTCTGATGCTGGGCCAATGCAAAGTATGGCTTTCATTATTATGACAACTGGTGACAGAGCTAGGGAGTTGGGACTGGGCAAGCAGTCTCTTTTAGCCCACAGTCTAAAGATAAAATAAAGCAAATAAAGACAGAAAAAGAAACAATCAATGGATTGTCACTCATGGCAAAACTTTATCACTGAGCTGCTGATTTACAGTTAAAGAAGATACGCACATGTGGTGCATGCAGCAAACATAAATACTCTTCACTCCAGAGACTGAACTATTTGTATACAATCTATTAAAAGTAATTTTGTTTTGTCCTATTTAAATTTTGAAATACTTGTATAGAATGATAGAGACATACACCAAGTCTGCCATTATTGTTAATGTGGACATTTTAGGGTGAGAAAAACTTGTCTAGACATTTTGTCCAATTGCTACTAAATTTGAACCCCATATACGGTAACGGTACTTGCTACATTGCTAAAATGGAATTTGTATTTGAATGAGTTTTTGTCATTGCATATAGGCATAGCATTGTAACAAAATCTATCTTACTATAAAACTCCAATACTTCAATTCCACAATGTCAGAGCTTGACCTGAGCGCTTGTGTGCGATGAAGGTCACACCCTGAATAGATTCATGGCTCTACAGGCTGAAATGTATGGAAGCAATAATCCTGCTTCCGACACTCTGATTTCCTTCAACCTATGTACAGTACACTTGAATCAAGTCCTCCATCTGGTGCACCTCCCACGTTTTGCATGCCCCCAACAGACCTGTGGATGCAAGGGCTCTAAATTGTCCATAGGCGTGAATGTCAGTGTGAATAGTTATTTGTGTCCTGCGATTTGGCTGGTGACCAGACAAAGGGGTATCCTACCTCTCATCCAAGTTTGCTGGGATAGGCTCCAGTTTATCCGCGACCCTAATGTGGACAAGCAGTAATGTAAATGGATGGATGGATGGATGGATGATCATATGAAACTGTCTTGCTTCAAATGATGCTTGCTCTCCTAGTGAGTGACAGTGGAGAGGCAATGAACCCGTAGAATTTCAAATATATTTATTGAACTTAAAAGTTGGGCGGCACGGTGGATGACTGGTTAGCACATCTGCCTCACAGTTCTGAGAACCAGGCTTCAAATCCGGTCCCGCCTGTGTGGAGTTTGCATGTTCTCCCCGTGCCCGCGTGGGTTTTCTCCGGGTACTCCGGTTTCCTCCCACATCCCAAAAACATGCATGGTAGGTTGATTGAAGACTCTAAATTGTCCATAGGTGTGAATGTGAGTGTGACTGGTTGTTTGTTTATATGTGCCCTGCGATTGACTGACGACCAGTTCAGGGTGTACCCCGCCTCTCGCCCAAAGACAGCTGGGATAGGCTCCAGCATACCCACGACCCTAGTGACGACAAGCGGTGTAGAACATGGATAGATGGATGAAAGGTGCTTGTGAAGGATTGTTTATTTTTTTTAATTTGGTAGTAACTGGAAGCATATGGTAAGTTTGTGAGATCATTTGAGTGTGAATGTGAATGGCTATCTCTTTGTCAGTCCTGTGACTGACTGGTGATCAGTCCACCCCACCAGTCGCCTGAAGTCAGCTGGGTAAGTGGTACAGATGATGGATGGATGGATGGATGGATGGACATTGCTAGCGGTAATAGTTTTGTTCTGTTTTGCTATTGTTTAGTCTTAATCTGTATTTTTACTCCAGAGGTCCTTCATGCCACATCATTTCTTCATATAATCGGGGAGGAATTTCTTCCATTTCATATTCTGAAAACAAAACAGAACAGAAAATTCTAATATTTAATGCTGTCTTTTACATCAACATTTGTGCTTTTCATGCCTGACTTACATTTTTGCCCCATGTAGATTTGGGCATCTTGGTTTTCATGTCATCTAGCGACTCATAAGTGTTTCCCTGGTTATCAGTGGTCTTGCTGTGGACCTGCTCGTAGGTGGTGTCAGGGAAAGTGACAATTGCTGGCTTCTGCTGAATCTCAGCATACATGGTGGCTCTCCGAGGAGCTGAACTCCATTCAGGCCTTTCAGAGGTCTGGTACAGCGGGTTGGACCTAGACAATTCCAGATAATCCCTCTGCTCCTCTGACCACAGGTTGCTCAGCCTCAAAGACTCTGTGGGGTCATGATGCGAATATGTGTGGCACGTGACCCTCTTGGCAGGAGCGTGGGATTGAGATGCTGAGTTAGTGAATGGCTGACTGTTAAACTGGTTTGAGTAAGTCTCCTCTTGTCGATCTGGTTTGCTTTTGTGTAGCATTGGTACAGATTTGCTTCTGCCATCCACAGGTGTCTGTTGGGAGTGAGCCACATCGCCACCAGGATGACTTGTGTCAGTGTTAAAATGTGAAGTCCTACTGGTTTTTAAAGTTATGTTTTCTCCAAGTCTTTCTGCTTTGTTTGTGCTCTTCTGGGCAAATGGAACACGCCTTTTTGGAACAGCAGGAGTCTGCAACAAATCATGTCAAATTCATTGCAAAATCATTGTCCAATGTAACATATATACCTGCAAAATTTGTGAAGTCTCCATGTTATCATAAATCAATAAAAAAAAAATACTGTTCTTTTGAAAGAAATGAAGATGCACGTCACACAGATGGCAATGCAATAAATCCATCTGACGTTGAGGACTGTAGGTAGCCCAAAGTAATAATTACAAGTTTCGGTTTAGGTTACAAGAAGTTTCAAGAAGAAAGAATATATTGTATGTAGACCCATGTAAATTGTATGTATTAAGAGTAGCAGAACTTGTAGTGGTTTAAAACCAGTGTTGCCACAGTTACCTTAAAAAAGTAACTTAGTTACCGGTACTTTACTGATTACTTGGGCTTAAAAGTAACTTAATTATTTTACTGATTACTTGATTTGAAAGTAAATAAGTCAGAAAAAAATAACTTTTTAGTTATTTTCAGCAGCTGCCAAGTGGCAGGAATATCACTTATCCATAGTACGAAAAAAGCATTAGCTTAACCGAACCTATTACTTGGTAATGTATGCCAGACAAGTTACAGAATGTTGTCATCAACATGAACCAATAACTTAAATATGAGTGTAGTTGAAACCACATTAAATGAGCAACTTAGTGCAGACTTGAAATGCCAAATGCAGTACATACATAAACATGTAAACATGCACACCATTGTCAGTACACTTCTCTAAAGATAGATAGATAGATAGATAGATAGATAGATAGATAGATAGATAGATAGATAGATAGATAGATAGATAGATAGATAGATAGATAGATAGATAGATAGATAGATAGATAGATAGATAGATAGATAGATAGATAGATAGATAGATAGATAGATAGATAGATAGATAGATAGATAGATGCCGATTGTGGTCCATGAAGGCAACAACTGTGTGTGTGTGTGTGAATGCGTGTGTGCATGCGTGCGTTTGTGTGTGCGTGTATTTTGGGTGCACACACACACCATTTCTCCCACCATTGTAATTTTGATGCGAAGTGCGAAAAAAACGTGACAAGATTACGCAACTCTTTAACTAGCAAAGCTGTGGATGATTGAGGAGGGGAGAAGCACTTAGCTACGTGATGTCAGCCGTGCAGCGCGTTAAACCAGCTCACAGTCCGGACAACAGGCGAAGTTGAAAGTTCTCAGTTTTTTATTGTAAATAGTATTTAAACTAAGCTTATTGTAAGTGCTTCAGTGAGTCTGTCCTTATTGTATGATAATTTAGTACTGCATACTTCGGTATGAATAATTAACCCCTAATTTCATGGGTGTGTGTTCTGGTTGTTGTCTTCCCTCTGTCTCGTACACACCTGCTCCTGAGAGCATCTTCCCCACCTGTGCCTCGTTTACCCTATTTACCCCTTGCATTTAACCTTGTGTCTCATTCATTCTGGTCGGCAGTTCGTTGTACCTTGTTGTCACATTCCAGCATTCCTTGTTTCCACGTCAGCGACTCATAGTAAGACTAGACCTTGTTTCGATTATTGACCTTGCCTCTTTGCCTCACGTTTTTTGGATACTGTTGCCTTTTCGGATTGGCTGCCTGTGTACCGACCTCTGATCGTTTATTAAACCTCTGTTTTGTGAAACTGTCCATTTGTATTGGAGTCGTGCATTCTGGGTCCTGTTCTCTGTTCCGTTCATGACAGAACGAACTGGCCATAACATGGACCCAGCAGACTCAAGACCCGGTGCGCAAAGCCCTTCAAACGCAGGATCAACGCCTCTCGAAGCTGGTTTAGTAGCTTGCTGCCCTCCACCTTCATCTAAAGGGACTGTCAGAGCATCAGGACACTATGATGAGACAGGTGGCTTCACAGTTTGAAGTTCTAATGAATATGGTTCAGAAGAAGGAACCCACTGGCACAACACCCGATGCTGCCACTGTACCACCGTTTCCATGTGAAGCAGTCACCATGCAGCCACCTGCCACATCCGCTGCTGTCTGCCTACAGCTCTCTCGACCGGAGAGGTTCTCTGGAGATTCTGGGAATATTAAGCCGTTCATCACTAAGTGCAAACTCCACTATGAGCTGCAGGCAGCTGCCTTCCCCACCGAGTGGGAAAAGATTGCTTTTGTCATTTCCCACCTGACTGGTCGTGCGGAGGCGTGGGCTACTGGTGAATGGAGCCTCAATTCTGCCGCGTGTCATTCTTGGGCTTCTTTTGTAAAGACTCTGGAGCAAGTTTTTCAGTATTCCACACCAGATCGTGAGGCAGCTCGCTCCCTTGTCACCTTACAACAAGGCAAGCACAGGGTGTCAGATTACGCGATTGAGTTTCGCATTCTAGCAGCTGAGAGTCAGTGGAACAACAGGGCACTACTCGATGCATTTTTTCAAGACTATCCCCCGCCGTCAAGGATCGTTTGGTCCCGCTAGACCTGCCGACTGACTTGGACACTCTCATCGCTCTCACTGTAAAAATCGACAAAAGGCTTTTGGATCGCGAGCTGGATGGAGATCGGCAGAGGGCTGCGTCACCGCGCACTTGGAGGACGAGCCTCGGTGACCAGCCAAACCAAGGCAGATCCCCTGTTGCCGGTCTCAATCCACTGGCTAGTGTCACCACGGATGAACCCTTGCTACTGGGGAGGTTCCATCTCTTCCCTGAGGAACGTCAACACCGGCTCAGGGAAGGGCGGTGCTTCTACTGCCAGCCGTTGGGTCATTCCGTGAACAACTGTCACGTCAAGGTTGCCGGTACCGGTAACAAGGGTACGGGAGTCTAAATTTCATTAAGGAAGACCCTACCCGGGTTCTTCCTAAAGTGACACTATGCTCTCCCGATCAAGAGACTCTGGTTCTGACGCAAATTTACTCAACTCCCTCCTCGTTGGACGTATGCACCTTAGAACCTTTCAAGTAAGACGCCACCGCAACACCTATGCTGCAGATGGCAATTTTACGGCCAAGATCACTCACCGCACCCAAACACTCACATTGACATTTCCTGATTCTCACTCGGAACGCATTAGTTTTCATGCTTTTGACGCCATGAATCATGACCTTATTTTAGGGAACCCATGGTTTAAATTACATAACCCCCACATTGACTGGTCCTCTGGGCATGTTATGTCATCGAGCAGCAATTGCACCCAGAACTGTTTCAAGCCTCCATGTAATGTTCAGGGTTATGTTTCAAATGAAATTCCAAAGACCCCATCAGGGGATCCTGACTTATCTCAAGTGCCCACCTGTTACCATGACATTAAATACGTTTTTTCCACATCCAAAGCCAAATCCCTTCCACCCCACAGACCTTATGACTGTGCTGTTGACTTGCTGCCTGGAATCACACCTCCACGGGGGAGGTTGTTCTCTTTTTCAGAGCCGGAACACAAGGCTATGAAGGAGTATGTGGAAGAATCACTGACAGCCGGGATTATTCGCCCATCTTCATCCCATGCGGGAGCAGGATTTTTCTTTGTGGACAAAAAGGACAAGACCCTGCGACCCTGTATCGATTACCGAGATAACTGTGAAAAACAGGTGCCCTCATCCTCTCATCTCCACTGCCTTTGAGTTCCTGGAGGGAGCCAAGGTTTTCACCAAACTAGACTTAAGAAATGCGTATCATCTAGTCAGGATAAGGGAGGGGGATGAATGGAAAACAGCATTCAACACACCAACGGGACAATATGAGTATTTGGTAATGCCTTTTGGACTCACTAACGCTCCTGCTGTTTTCCAAAACCTTGTCAATGATGTCCTGCGTGACATGTTGAATGTGTATGTTTTTGTCTATTTGGACGATATTTATATATTCTCCCCGGAGGAGGAGACTCACATCATTCATGTCCTCTCTGTATTGCAGCGGTTACTGCAGAATGAACTTTATGTCAAGGCTGAGAAATGTGAGTTCCACAAGGCGTCCGTTTCTTTTCTGGGTTGCGTGCTGGCTCAAGGTGAAGTCAAAATGGACCCTTGCAAAGTCGATGCCGTGATTAATTGGCCTACTCCCACGTCACGCAAAGATGTACAAAGGTTCTTAGGGTTCACAAACTTCTACAGAAAATTCATTAGAAATTTCAGTTCAATAGCCTTGCCTTTGCATGATCTTACCTCGCCACACAGACCCTTTGTGTGGAACCCGGTTTGTCAGTCAGCTTTACAGAAACTAAAATCGAGCTTTACCTCCACTCCCGTCCTCATTTTGCCAGATCCCAAACAGCAGTTCATTGTAGAAGTTTATACGTCTGATGCCGGTATAGGAGCAGTGCTCTCCCAGAAATGTCTCAATGATGGTAAATTACATCCTTGTGCTTATCCCTCTAAAAAACTGACTCCAGCCGAGAGAAATTATGACATAGGTGACCGTGAACTGCTGGCGGTCAAGGTGGCTTTGGTGGAGTGGAGGCACTGACTAGAGGGGACACAGACTCCGTTTTTAGTATGGACAGATCACAAGAACCTTGAGTATCTTAAATCTGCTCAAAGATTAAATGCTAGTCAGGCTAGATGGGCTCTATTCTTTCCGAGATTTGATTTAATGTTATCCTACAGACTTGGTTCTAAAAATGGTAAGCCAGATGCTTTGTCACGTATTTTCTGCGAAGAGAATTCTTTGTCCGACCCGAAAACTATTTTGCCCAAGTCATGTTTTATTTCTGCTTTTGTTTGGGACGTTGAAACTGTGGTGAAAGAGGCTCTGAATAATACTCTTAGCCCTGAAGATTGCCCTGAAAACAGGCTTTATGTGGTTCGGACCTTAAGGGGAAGAGTCATCCACTGGGCTCACACTAACCGGACTGTATGTCACCTAGGCATGGACAAGACGCAATCCATGGTCGAACAACGCTTTTGGTGGCCCAATGTTAGAAGGGACGTTATCAATTACGTCAATGCTTGCCAGGTATGTGCTGCTAACAAGCCCGCTCATAAGCGTCCTTCTGGGGAGTTACAACCCCTGCCAATACCACAATGTCCTTGGTCAGACATCACTGTAGACTTTGTGACGGGATTCCTCTAAAGGAAATACCACCATTCTCACAGTTGTTGACAGGTTCTCTAAGATGGCACACTTCATTGCACTTCCGAAATTCCCCTCAGCTAAAGACACTGCTGAGTTGATGATAAACCAGGTGTTCGGGTTTCATGGTTTCCTCAAGAATGTGGTATCTGATAGGGGCCCCCAATTCATTTCACGATTTTCGAAGGAGTATTGCAGTCTAAGAAGTGCTACCGTCAGTCTGTCATCTGGGTTTCATCCTGAAACCAACGGACAAATCGAGAGGCTGAACCAGGACCTGGAGAATGGGCTCCAATGTCTCGCTTCACAGGAGCCACAATCCTGGTCTCAGAAACTGGTTTGGGTCGAGTTCTCTCACAATTCTCTCCCCTCTGCATCCACTGGTCTATCACCTTTTCACATTGTGCATGGTTACCAACCAACCATGCACTATTACCTGCCATAGCCCCAGAGTCCACGGTTCCAGCTGCATTGACCTTGGTGAGACGCTGCAGAAGGACCTGGGAGCGAGCCCGCCAGATGCTGCCACGTCAAGGACGGTCCTACAAAACCGCAGCTGACCGTAGGAGGACATCGGGCCCGAACTACAAAGTGGGTCAGCGAGTTTGGCTCTCCACCAAACATATTCCCCTCCGCGTGGAGTATGTAGCTCACTCCCAGGTTCGTTGGCCCCTTCCCCATCATAAAGGTCATCAACCCTGTCACCGTGAAGCTTAGGCTCCCAAGGTCGATGCGGGTCCACCCGCCATTTCACGTCAGCCTGCTCAAGCCCGCCCAGGAGTCCCTTCTGGTCCCGCCTTCCAGGCCCCCTCCTCCCCCCCGTTTCGTGGATGGGGTCCCTGTCTTGACGGTGAGGCGGCTGTTGTCGTCTCGTCGGAGGGGGTTTCAATATCTGGTGGACTGGGAGGGCTACGGGCCTGAGGAACGTTCCTGGGTGCCGTCTGGGTTTATCGTGGATGACTCACTCATTCGGGACTTCCACGGCCGTTAAGAGAGGGGGGGGGGGGGGGGGGGGGTACTGTCATGGGTGTGTGTTCTGGTTGTTGTCTTTCCCCTGTCTCGTTCACACCTGCTACTGAGAGCATCTTCCCCACCTGTGCCTCGTTTACCCTAATTAGCCCTTGCATTTAACCTCGTGTCTCATTCTTTCTGGTCGGCAGTTCGTTGTACCTTGTTGTCACGTTCCAGCAATCCTTGTTTCCACGTCAGCGACTCATAGTAAGACTAGACCCTGTTCCGATTATTGACCTTGCCTCTTTGCCTCATATTTTTTGGATACTGTTGCCTTTTCGGATTGCCTGCCTGTGTACCGACCTCTGCTCGTTTATTAAACCTCTCTTTTGTGAAACTGTCCCTTTGTATTGGAGTCGTGCATTTTGGGTCCTGTCCTCTGTTCCGTTCATGACACCTAATGCATTGTGCTCTTAACACGCCAGTAAAACTGTATTCTTGTGTAAATAAAAAGTAAAAACAACCAAATACACTTTTTACGACGGAAAATAACAAAAATAGTGTGGCGAAAGTGCAATTGTGCATTTCTTTGCACTTTTATGGTACTGACCTAACTAACTAACCCTAACCACTGTGCACTGTAGAATAAACAATCACCTCCCAATCGCTTCGTTGTGTTTATCGAATAACTAGCGGTCTGGGTGACTGTGTAATACCACCACGTCCCACCACAACCAAGCCGGCGGCATTTTCGATTGAAGAAGTCGACCATGTGGCTCCGATCGCGTTCCCTAGCCACGATTGGTGGACGGGACCTCAACGAGCAGCTGCTGGGATCCCTGACGGATCCCGCAAGCCTCTGAGGGCCAGAGCTCTGCTCGCCACCAGGTTAACCGGCAGGGAAGTTATGAGCGCACCCCAAACGGGACAAAAACTTTCCTGTCCTATTTCTTTTTATTTTTGTGGATGTTTTTTCTTCAACCGAACCTCCTTCGTTTCCGCCTGAGGTCCGGACGAAGACCACCCCAAAGACCACCTGATCTGCGTTCTTGAGTCGACACTGCAATCCTTACTATGATGTACAACATCAGTGCGTAAGAATTGTGGGGAAATTACTAGCTTCATATGAAATCCCAACTTTGCCTTCTCTCGCTCTGACTCACTGCTTTAAACACTCACACGCTCATTTAGTTTAACCCAGCGACCACACACTCTTATCCATTTTCGTACGCCTTATTTTCTCTCTTTCGTTTACCCTTAGTGTTATTTTCTTGCTGTAGTTTGTAGTTGTGTGTTTCATTAAATATACCATAAAATTCCACTCGTCGTCGTATTCTATGTGTGTTCTGAATTTAAGTAACCTAGGACTCAAAATGTCGTAGAGTGTAGCGACCTTCAGATCATGAGACTGATTAAAAAAGGTTTGTCGTCATTTCGCAAGATAAACTTGAAAAATTTGACGTGGTGCCCTTTTCGAGACATTAGTTTGATTTTAAATTTTACGATAAGCCGGAAATAACGCAAACGCTTATTACTTAATCCTAAATTAATTACAATTCATATTTTATACATAATCGCTACACATTCATAAATACTTGACTCACCCACTACACAACTGGCAGAAAATTAATCTTCCACTTGCAATCAGAAGTTTGTTTGTGATTAGCATTATAGAGTCTACATGTAATAGCTCGGTTAAACAAATCTCGGCAGGAAATGATTGTCAGTTGTGCCTGTTTCTTACCTGTGAGAGGGACATGGAGTCTACAGACAGTGTTGCAGCCAGGTTTTTGTTTCTGGATTTAGGTGGCAGTGCAGGTGGCTGAACTGTGGTGCGCACATCACCAGTTTGTTCCAGAATCAAAGGATTGTTTCCAGCACTACTCTTAATATTCCGGTCGCACAGGCTCCGCAGAGCATGGACACTTACTCCTGTTTTCCCTTTGCTGTTGTAATTCACCACATCATACAGCTCACCTGTGTTTGGCTGGAAACAACAACCCCGTTACTGAATTTCCTCTTTACGGCTACTTTCAAACACATGTTCCATAAACTAAAGTCAGATTCAACAGTCAGTTTGAAATGTGAGTTTTTTTGTATACAAAAGTCAGTGTCGGTATTTTGCAGTTTCCAGAGTTGGCCATTTGGATTGCAAACATTTAACATTATCATGTCTTCTTAGTTGAAATGTGTCTCTCCTTTTAATTCATGCTTGCAATATAATCCTGCAGTGGTACAGTTCACAACCACAATTTATCAGGGGACAAAATAGTAATCATTCTAAGGCCTTGTAAACAAGCTTCAGTCTACTTGTAGCTACAGCAGTAATAGCTCACATGGCAGATGAGGGTTGAAGTTGCCCTCAAACACCTCACCTCATAACAGCTGGTTGTCAGGTACTCTCCAAAAGGCTGGATTGGGTTGACTTTGAAATGTTCTATCAGCTCAGTGATACAGCAGTAGGTGTGACAGTCACCTGATATGACGAAAAGTCCTTCTTGGTTTTGAGATATAACAAAATGCCGGCATCTGTCAAGGCCCCTGTAGAGGAAATGCACAATTGATTGTTTTTTTAAAAAAAAAAAAATTTAAAAAAAAAAGCTAGATTCATTAATAATATTCATCGTTTTCTCGATGAATGAACAAAGAAATCACATTAGAAAATATTTGTGAAAGTCTAAGTGGAAGCTTTTATAACTGCAAAAGTGGAACCAACTCCATATAAATTCCTATAGGCCTATAAAATCGATGGTTGTAGTGGTTTGTAGTGTTCTAATTGTATTGAGCTGTATATTACACTTCAGCTAAGCTCACTTAATTCTCTCTATATGTTTATGTGCATAATGGTACCTCCATCTTCTATTTCTTACTTGTAGGAAAGGATGTAGCCGATGGCTTTATCACTGAGGCGAATGAGAAAAGAGCCCAGAGCTTTATCTCTTAGGAGATCTTCTGCATGCCTGTGACAGGGAGGCAAACAACAAACACCACAAGCAACTGAGTTGGGTAATATTTCAATTGCGTTAATAATTTCACTGCAATACTGCGAAACTTACAGCTTCTCTTTAATTGCTCAGGTAGCTTTATGGGTGAGCGTTTAAGAGTTTATTTTTTTTCAATTCTGCTTTGTACTGTAAATGGAAAATTAAGATGTGTCAGGGTTTTGAATTTAACTCGACAATGGGCTACACTGAAAGGCTCGATTTATTAAGATTTTGAACATGCCCAAAATGCCCCAATGACAGTACCAAATAAATGCATTTTCTTTTTTCTTTTTTTCTTTTTTAATAGCATGATGCATTAAGGGAATAGACACGCTCAGGGGATACACCCTTTTGAATGTTTTCACACAAAATGAAGAGTTGATGGGTTACCCCGTGGTTCCTCTTGATAATCTGTAGACATGTCCACCATTAGTGTGTGAATGTGAGAATAATGTAATGTACTCAAGCCACCCAGCGTATATTCATTTTTACTGTACTGTATTTATTTATGTAGCAAAATATGCACAGTCATTGCACTAGGGCCTGAATTGATTCAAATACCATGCAGCAGGTCTGACACCATTACATCATAATTATAAGATTGTACAGTATTGGTTTTAATTTTAACATTGTAAAATTCCTTCACACAGCCAGATTTACAGTATATCGAACAATATGTCCAATATGGATTTGCTATGGGGGAAATTTGTTGATCTAGTGTCAGTAAACATGCCAATATTATGCAGCACAGGAACATAAAAGATGAAAACTCTCAAGTAAATACAAATAACTCATAGAACAGAATTACTGCATCTAAAAAAGGCGCATGTTATCAGTTGTGAGATACAGTTGTGATCTCATAAGCGAAGAGATTTGGGATATGTCATGATCACATACATATATACAGATGAAACTTTCTATTTTAGTAAAGTAGTATGTCTGCTTATCTACCAGAACAAATAAAGCCAAAAGAAATACACATTTTGTCCATCATGAAAGGGGGGAAATAGAACACTCTATCACTCTATTTCATGCTTTAAAAGGTAATCATTGTTTTTTTGTTTGTTTCTTACTCTCTTCGAGTTAAGCCTTGAAACCAGCTAGGAAAATATCCATTTTGCAGAATGCGCTGCGCCTGTGTCCCAATGAACCACCGGAGCACCAGCTCCTTCAGGCCCCCCTCAGATGATTCCAGATGCAGATCAACACATGGCTGTGTCTCCATCCCGTTTTTCATGAAAGCAACACACAGAGCTCTAATCCTGAATGAATGCCCCCTGTCTGGATCATCTCTCAAAAGGAAGGGCAGGTGCTCATTTGACTATAAAACACCTCTCTCTTGTGACCAATGATAATGTTTTGAGTTTATCATCACTTTATCACTCCGCTGACTTTCACTGGCTATCTGTGTTCCGTGTCTCTCATTCAATGCAATGTGACCAGCACGTACAGTACGTTACTAAATGAGGAAGGAGAAAGATAAAAGGAAAAGTGTGGCATGATGGGTTGACAGTACAAACAGACATGCAGGTAGGTATGGAGATACGGTAGCTAGTAAGTACAGGAACCCCAGAGCAACTCACAATAGGATGATAAACCCATGCAATAACATGAGTATACTGTATCATGATACAGCGGTAATTAAAACATATTCTAAGGTTATCATCACAATATCTACTGAGGAAGGCAAAAACAGAAACAAACTTAATCATTTAAACTGGAAACATGCAAATGAAGCAGCACGGTGGACGACTGGTTAGCACATCTGCCTCACAGTTCTGGGAACCGGGTTTCAATCCCCGGCCCCGCATGTGTGGAGTTTGCATTTTCTCCCCATGCCTGCGTGGGTTTTCTCCGGGTACTCCGGTTTCCGCCCACATCCCAAAAATATGCATGGTAGGTTAATTTAAAACTCTATATTGCCCGTAGGTGTGAATGTGAGTGACAATGTTTGTTTGTTTATATGTGCCCTGTGATTGGCTGGTGACCAGTTTAGGGTGTACTCCGTCTCTCGCCTGAAGATAGCTGGGAGAGGCTCCAGCACACCCGCGACCCTAGTGAGGAGAAGCTGTACAGAAAATGTATGAAGGAATCAACATGTACATTAACCAAAGTTTGATATATAATACAACTTAAATATACAGCAATAATGAAATCCCCAAATACAAATCGCAAAATATTAAATTCATAACCATCCATCCATCCATGCATTTGCAGCTTGTCCTCGTTAAGGAAGCAGGTGAGCTGAAGCCTATCCCAGCTGACTTTGGGCTAGAGGCGGAATACAACTGGACACAGATTGGTCACCAGTCAATCGCGGGGCAAATATAGCTGTTGGTGGAGTTTTTTCCATGTGGGGGGAAAAATATCAATGTATACAGTAGGTATGTAAAGTTTTCAAACCCCCTTAAATGTTTCACTCCTTGTTATATTGCAGCCATTTGCTAAAATCACTTCAATTCTTTTTTTCCCACATTAATGTACACACAGCACCCCACATTGACAGAAATGTTTTTGCAGATTTATTAAAAAAGAAAAACTGAAATATCACACAGCCATAAGTATTCAGACCCTTTGCTCAGTATATAGTAGAAGGACCCTTTTGAGCTAATACAGCCATGAGTCTTTTTGGGAATGATGCAACAAGTTTTTCATACCTGGATTTGGGGATCCTCTGCCATTCCTCCTTGCAAATCCTCTCCAGTTTTGTGAGGTTGAATGTTGAACGTTGGTGGACATTTTCGGGTCTCTCCAGAGATGCACAATTGGGTTTAAGTCAGGGCTCTGGCTGAGCCATTCAAGAACAGTCACGGAGTTGTTCTGAAGCCACTCCTTCGTTATTTTAGCTGTGTGCTTCGGGTCATTGTCTTGTTGGAAGGTGACCCTTCGGCCCAGAGATGGTTTTCGTCCCGGATATCCCTGTACTTGGCCGCATTCATCTTTCCTTCGATTGCAACCAGTTTTCCTGTCCCTGCAACTGAAAAACACCCCCAAAGCATGATGCTGCCACCACCATGCTTCACTGTTGGGACTGTATTGGACAGGTGATGAGCAGTGCCTGGTTTTCTCCACCCATACCGCTTAGAATTAAGGCCAAAAAGTTCTATCTTGGTCTCATCAGACCAGATAATCTTATTTCTCACCATCTTGGAGTCCTTCAGGTGCTTTTTAGTAAACTCCATGCTGGCTTTCATGTGTCTTGCACTGAGGAGAGGCTTCCGTCGGGCCACTCTGCCATAAAGCCCCGACTGGTGGAGGGCTGCAGTGATGGTTGACTTTCTAAAACGTTCTCCCATCTCCTGACTGCATCTCTGGAGCTCAGCCCTAGGGATCTTTGGGTTCTTCTTTACCTCTCTCACCAAGGCTATTCTCTCCCGATTGCTCAGTTTGGCTGGACGGCCAGCTCTAGGAAGGGTTCTGGCCATCCCAAACGTCTTCCATTTAAGAATTATGGAGGCCACTGTGCTCTTAGGAACCTTAAGTCCAGCAGAATCTTTTTTGTAACCTTGGCCGGATCTGTGCTTTGCCACAATTCTGTCTCTGAGCTCTTCAGATAGTTCCTTTGACCTCATGTTTCTCATTTGCTCTGACATGCACTGTGAGCTGTAAGGTCTTATATAGACAGGTGTGTGGCTTTCCTTATCAAGTCCAATCAGTATAATCAAACACAGCTGGACTCCAAAGAAGGTGTAGAACCATCTCAGATGATCAGAAGAAATGGACAGCACCCGGGTTAAATATATGAGTGTCACAGCTAAGGGTCTGAATACTTATGGCTGTGTGATATTTAATTTTTTCTTTTTTAATAAATCTACAAGAATTTCAACAATTCTGTTTTTTTCTGTCAATATGGGGTGCTGTGTGTACATTAATGAGGAATAAAATGAACTTAAATGAGGGCGTGGTGCATGTTACGTCACAGTTCAAAAAATAGCCGACGGTAGCAGAAGACGGGAAGATGCAATATTCAGAACCCGGAGGACACATTCTGAGTTATATTTATTGATTAAAAAGCTGTATAACTGTAATATAATCAGATCAAAATGGCAGTTTGGGTTGGTAAAATGGTTCTTGAGTTACAGGATTTGTTACATTTCTGATAGCTGACCTTTATGTAGGTTTATCACTCTGGTATATGCAGTAATAAAAAGCAATACTAGAGGTCTATGAATGCCTTTTTGTATAAACTCTAAAATGTAAACGCTGGCAGAGATTTAGAAAAGAAAAGTGTTGTATATAGATTTTTATCTGTCTTCTACAATAATTATCGGGATAAATTATTAACATGATCAGTGTTTTCACACATTAATATCTTTAATTATTAATAATAACAATTACAATTAAAATATTATTAAAGACAACAAATATGTTATTTTAGAAGTGTGTATATAACTGGTAGCCCTTGGAATTAATCAGTACCCAAGAAGTAGCTCTCAGTTTCCAAAAAGTTCTTGACCCATGCAGTACTGTATAGGTATTTTATGTAGCTATTATTTTTAATTTAGTTATGTGAGCTGTTTAATATAACTGTAGCTTAATGCATAAGAGTTATCATGTGCAAATTGTGGTTATTTGAATTTGAGGTTGATTGTTGTATTTAAAATGCATTACCATTCTTATTCACAGAATTTCTGTTTTGTGGTAAGAGTATTTAATTTTAGGTATTTACTAAGCATGTAAATTGGATGACATCCATCCATTTTCTGTACCGCTTTATCCTCACAAGGGTCGCGGGCGTGCTGGAGCCTATCCCAGCTATCTTTGGATGAGAGGCGGGGTACACCCTGAACCGGACGATGTTGTGTGGTGCACTGTGGATTGTTACTGGTGCTTGTAACATGACATGGGCACTGGCAAAGACCGCTGGTGTTACAATTACGCACAGGTCTAAATGGCTGTATTATCGTTTACTAACAATATATGCACACATGCAAACATTCTTATCACACAAAACAGTTATGACATACACAATGCAAATGTACTAGTGAGAAACAATAATGCAAACATGCAAAAGTACAAACAAGCTAAGACAAGTATTAAATATAATTTTTATTATTTACAAGTAGTCTACCTTTACAAAGCTCACAACACTTACAACAGACGGGTGTACTTCAGCTGAAGAACAAGAAGTATGTTTCTAATCTATTGCTACAGCTAGACAAATAGAAAAAGATTCATTTCATAACACTGAAAAGGTACATCTCGGGTTTTAGCAGTCAAAAATGGCAATAGTTAAACCTGAATTAAATAAAAAATATAAACAACCTTAATGTTCCCTATGATCTAAAATGTTGACTTTACATTGTTTATCATGTACAAACAATTAGATAAACAAAGCTGGTCTAATGATTGAATTGGAAGTTAAAAATGGCAAGTGATGGAACATGTCAACGTTCAAGCTTCAAGTTGATGGTCTAACTGTGAAGGGTATCATACCAAGTAAGGAAACTGTTATTGAAAAATTCACAAGTCCAATTAAGACTAGTGAAAAAAAAATCTAAGTTAATGATTATGTGCTAAAGACAATAAAGTTTATCAGTTTGAACATTAAATATCTTGTCTTTGTAGTGTATTCAATTAAATATAGGTTGAACATGATTTGCAAATCAATGTATTGTTTTTATTTATGTTTAACACACCGTCCCAACTTCATTGGAATTGGGGTTGTATATGCAGACAAATGTTCGAGGTGAACTGAAATAACAAATGGGAAAAAGAAAACCAAAGCGCAAGGGGCTTTAAGTTTTAACCCAAACTCATCTGACTCGCGCAATGTACTTTATCCGGTTGGAGCTGCTGTAGTGTGACGTCATCGGCAGGTGAGCAGGCCACCGAAGGACCCCGATCCGATCTTGCAGGCCGACCACATCTGGGATAAAAACCGGGCGAGCCGCTCATAAAAGCAAAAAGCCGCTGGTGGAATGACGGCTCCGTCGATGCACACAAGTGGGAGTAGTACTCGGGCGTAGTGCAGGAAATCCCGCGTAGGATATCTTTTTACAAGAGTCGCCCTATGTACTATATGTGTATCAGTAATAAGTGAAATCCTTGAAATACAAACACCCTATTTAAATACACTCTTTATATTTTTGTTGAATTTACAGCAATTACATTTTTTGAAAGCCTGTAAACACACCTAAAGCAACACATTTAAACACATAATATATTGAGAGAGGGCGGCACGGTGGCCGACTGGTTAGAGCGTCAGCCTCACAGTGCTGAGGACCCGGGTTCAATCCCCGGCCCCGCCTGTGTGGAGTTTGCATGTTCTCCCCGTGCCTGCGTGGGTTTTCTCCGGGCACTCCGGTTTCCTCCCACATCCCAAAAACATGCATGAATTGGAGACTCTAAATTGCCCGTAGGCATGACTGTGAGTGCAAATGATTGTTTGTTCCTATGTGCCCTGCGATTGGCTGGCAACCAGTTCAGGGTGTACCCTGCCTCCTGCCCGATGACAGCTGGGATAGGCTCCAGCACGCCCGCGACCCTAGTGAGGAAAAGCGGCTCAGAAAATGGATGGATGGATGGATATTGAGAGAGAGCAAGAGCAATGGATAACACAAAAATATTGTACAAACAGTATAAAAGATAGCGTAGCGAATGTGTAGCAAAGCAAGAACCGTGATATAGAGAGGATTACTGTATCTGTACTGATGATAAGTTGCAGGGACTCATTGTTCGAGGGCTGGGACTCATTGTTTCCATGACAGATGCATCCACGGACTCACATAGTCTCAAGTGTAAAGTGATCTATGAATATGTAACACCATATAAGCTATTTATACAGTACCCACATAGCCTGCTTAAAATAAGACAAATATCAATGCCATTAGAATGAAGATCTCACTGCCATTGCCGCCTTTTTACATACATCTGAGTGGATGGGTGGTGCTGAACTGCAAAAAAAAGTTGATTTAAAAAAAAATAAAAAACAGCTCTCAGCCAGACATTTAGCAGTGCTAATGGCATGAGTGTCTAACGGTGCTAGATAAAAGGTAGCATACCATTTCCATACAAATTCGAAGGTGCCACCAGTCAGTCATCCGATGAGCCTAATTGCACGATAAAGCCTAACTTGGCTACAAAAGTAGCGAGCCCATTATAATAGTGGCCTAGCTATGCACAAGCTAACGTTGCTAATATTAGCCAAAGTCCACATCTGGGACTTCATAATGTTACTTATTTAGCTAATGTGTATTAGCTAATGTCTACATTTGCAAATACTGTACAATCTTGCACAACAAAGTGACTTACCCGTGACATATTTTGAAAACTAAAAAAAAGGTGGCTTGCTGCTTCAGGTCATCGAGTTGTCGAGGTGACGCCACACCTGCACCTGCACTCGTCTCCATTGGGTAGGGCCCTATTGTGGAGGTCAGCTGTTGTAGCCTGGGACTCGCATTTTTCTATTGTTGCCAAGTTGCGACTTACCTTCATAGCTGTTAAGAACAATAAAGAATTGTTTTTAATAGCCTCAAGCACACATGTACAGTAAACACTACATTATATTTTTGAATTCCGTTTCAAATGAGTTGCTGTGCCCTGCGATTGGCTGGCGACCGGTTCAGGGTGTACCCCGCCTCCCGCCCGAAGATAGCTGGGATAGGCTCCAGCACTCCCGCGATTAGTGAGGAGAAGCGGCTCAGAAAATGGATGGATGGATGGATGGATGAGTTGCTGTACCACCAAATGTGTATTACTTGACATGACGTCTGCCAACTAAGGGCTGAGCTGCACTGTATTGGTTTACAGACTAAACTAGTGGCTGGAGAACAAGGAAATAACATTTCTTGTCACTTTCCTACTATAATCTGTGTGGGAACTTGGTACGCCTCTGTACTATAGTGGAAAAATGAGAAAAGTAATACATGAAATTTTTTTTTTTTACTTGGTGTCTGCGACCCACCCACTTTTGGGTCCTGACCCACTAGTTGAGAATCCCTGGTGTAACTTGTCTAACATCCATACATTCCTACTTCTGCATAAATTGCACAATTGCATTGAAATTTAATTAAAGAATATAAAGTATACCAAATTTACAATTACATTTCATTTCACCCTTCATGAGAGAGGTACAGACTTTATGATAACACCAGTTGTTGGTACAGCAATGTACATCGTACACTATATGCAAATCTCATGTGTCTGAAACCGGAGCACACCAGGTGTCAGGACATGGCAGAGAGAGAGAGCACGCCACACAGAGGACACAGAGTTCACGATCGACACTATTTTTAACTCTGAAAGACATTTTCCTACTCACCAGTGTCTTGTTTATGTTAGCGTTGTACATGGAAAAACAGACACTGACAGCACACTACCGTATTTCAATGGGACTCAGACCAGTGGCATCTTCATCATTTTGTAGAACGGTCCCTTTCAGTATTTTTTAAAACACAGTGATTGATCATGCCCACAACTTGCCGCGGATGAGCAGTGATGCTTCTTTTTGACATGCTTACAAGAATTAAGCTGCGCTTTTAAAAGTGAGGACTGCAAAAATGGATATTTTCAAGCAACAGAAAGTTGAAGATTTCTATGAAATTGGGGAAGAGTTGGGAAGGTAGGCCTACTGTGCAAACTGTTTCATTGTTTATCAATCCACAAGTAACATCATTGGTATTATTTGTTGTTGTTGAGATTAGCGAAATGAAGAAGAATTCATGGTTACTGAGCGCATAAGTAAATGTTTCCAACTGACAAAATATATCAATAAATGTAAAACCCTTTCAGAGATCCTTTCATGTTAATCGTTAATTCATTGATACTCTTCCGTGAGAAATAGTTCTTTTGATCATTGAATTATCAGTTATCTGAGCTATCATTTATAGTTTTCTACCGTCACAAATAAAGAATGTGGTCTTGCATAATGCTTTTTTCTACATAACATGCAACATGACAGGGGGCGGCGTTAAACGATTGTGTAAGTGCTGTTTTCTATCACAAATCTATGCTAACGCAGTAGTAAAGTCGTAATTATAGGAGGATAAATATTGGATGAAAAACACCGTTAGGCTCCAAATTTAAAACAATCAAATGAAAACCAGTCTAGGGCAGTAACTGAGCATTCCTTTATGGCGCGGTGAATTTCTTACGCAGAGCTGTCAGAAACTGAGGACCACTTGTATAATTAATGAATGGAGTTCTTTAGTTATTACCAGTCAGTATATAAAAAAATAAATACAAATATCCATCCATCCATTTTCTGAGCCGCTTCTTCTCACTAGGGTCGCGGGCGTGCTGGAGCCTATCCCAGCTGTCATCGGGCAGGAGGCGGGGTACACCCCGAACTGGTTGCCAGCCAATCGCAGGGCACATACAAACAAACAACCATTCACATTCACAGTCACACCTACGGGCAAGTCTCCATTTAATGCATGTTTTTGGGATGTGGGAGGAAACCGGAGTGCCCGGAGAAAACCCACGCAGGCACGGGGAGAACATGCAAACTCCACACAGGCGGGGCCGGGGATTGAACCCGGGTCCTCAGAACTGTGAGGCTGACGCTCTAAGCAGTCGGCCAACGTGCAGCCCTAAATACAAACATTGAGAGTAAACATTTTTAAAGTTGAACTATCTATTTTTAGATAGATAAAGATAGGATAAAAAAGTAGTTGTTTCATTCATCTCTCCTTTCTGAAATAATGATGCAATTCCGGTTCGGGGTGGAGATATTTTTTACTCATTGACTCTTGTTTAAAAAGTTCGACATCCTTTTTGGATGATATGGGTTTCACCTTAAAATAATAAAGAATTAAAAGTGCTGTATTTTAGTATTCGGGTTAGGGTTATTAGGGTCTCCAGAATTGAAAAAAATAAGTTTGACATACACAATAGCTCCTCTTTAATGCAAAAGATAGGGCGAAGGTGGGGCGCCCCAAAGTGACCCATGTCAGATCCTGGCTCGATTTCTGTGCACACAGCACTTTTTGAGCTGACTTGTTTCCTGCGCAGTGTCAACATCAGATTTAGTCGTCAAAATCCACTGCTGGAATAACTAATTATTGATTTCCAGCTTTACGTCTCATCGTACCTACTGCAATTTTGAGGGTAAGTTTGCTAAGATGGCTGCTAGCGTAACTCATGCTGACTTGGTGTGGTCGTGCACTCGTGCTTTCGCAATCAAGTGAATATGTCAGTCATCGCTCATGTTTAAAATCCTTACAAAGACATGATTAATTTAAGATGAATACGTTGGTAATGTTTATTTTTGTGACTGTAACTTAGTGTGGAACAGACAGGTTTTATTAAGTTGCTGCTCATGCTGAGAAAGTAAAACTCGATCTTCATCTGTGTTAAGAACGGCCTTCATCTGCTGTATAAACATCACGGCTTAGTCGAGTGGTTGATGCCCAAAGCATTGACAGACGCTGCTGAAGATTTTGCTAGCATCAGTTCAATCCCTGGTGTTGACCCCGTCGGAGTAACACGATGTTTACTTTCAGCTTTTTAAACAATTAGATCTTTCATAATTTGAATGTCATAATAATAAAATAATAAAATAATAATAATAGCTTAAACTTTGGTCGACTGGTTAGCACATCTGCGTCACAGTTCTGAGGACCGGGCTGGAGCTTTGGTGCGGCCGACACAACCTGGAACTGAACACGCTCAAGACTGTAGTGATGATCGTGGACTTCAGGAGGCATCCTTCGCCACAGCTGCCCCTCACGCTCTACAGCTGCCCTGTGTCAACCGTCGAGACCTTCAAGTTCCTGGGAATTACAGTCTCTCAGGACCTGAAGTGGGAAATCAACATCAACTCCATCCTCAAAAAGGCCCAGCAGAGGATGTACTTTCTGTGGCTTCTGAGGAACCACGGCCTGCCACCGGAGCTGCTGAGACAGTTCTACACAGCGGACATCGAATCAGTCCTGTGTTCTTCCATCACAGTCTGGTTTGGTGCTGCCACAAAAAATGACAACCTCCGACTGCAACGAACAATCAGGACTGCCAGAAAAATCATCAGTACACCCCTACCAACCCTTGAAGACTTGCACGCTGCCAGAACTAAGTCAAGAGCATGCAAAATCCTCTTGGACCCTCCACATCCTGGTTCCCACCTCTTCCAGCTCCTCCCCTCCGGTAGGTGCTATCGAACAATGTTAACTAAAACCAGCAGACATTCCAACAGCTTCTTCCCTCTTGCCATTAAATTGCTAGAGGCTAAGTGACGGAGTGTGTTTCTATGTTTTTTTTTGTCTCAAAGTATTTACTGTCAAAATGGTTATTGTCATGCTAGAGTGGCTCCAACTACAGGAAACAAATTCCTTGTGTGTTTTTGACATAATTGGCAACAAAGAGGATTCTGATTCAAATTCATATTCAATGCAACTGTTTTTTTATTTGGGGCAGGGGGTATTGCTCACTTAAGCATTTATCTAAATTATCTGAATTTGCATTTTTGTGACCGTAGCACATACTGTAGTGTGTCCAAGTAGAATTGTCGTAAAACTTTGCATATTCGTTTTGGGTAACCACCGAGGATGTTGCTCACGTCAACAGACGTTGCTTTATTGTTTCTTCACCACATCCTATCCAATCTCTTAACAGCTGCATTATTCTGTTGTGAAAACCAAATCCTCAACTAAAGAAATGAATGAAGCAATATGCACTTTAATGGAGTGGGACATCAATGTTTCACTTGTCTTCCTGCCAAGTTTCAGGGAAATTCAGTTTCTACATGGGGTCCAATACACATTCGTGGTACACAGGCCAACTCTCGAGATAACTACTCTTGTGTATAAGTTGATTACCTGGCTCTCGCACTTGTACTCGTCCCTTGTGTTCTCCTCCGCTTCCAGTGTTCTTCCCGCGTCTCCTGCTTCGCTGCCCGGTCCAACCACGGCGTGAAGCTCTTCCACCTGCTCATGCTCCCGTCTCCTGTCTGTTACTTGTTCCTACTGACCACCATCACACCTTGGAAATACAAACCCTGAGCTACCTCCAAATAAACCATTCTCATCTACTCCCTCTGCCTCAGTCTGCTTTTGGATCCAGTCCAATACCATACAATTACATATCGTGACAGGATCTTTAAACTATACTAAAATCAGCTTTAGAATGTCTAGCAAAATGTGGAAAAGTAAAGGGGTGTAAATACTTTCTGGTTGCACTGTATATGCACTGAAAACTACAGTCACAATAATAAACATACAGTATATACGGTAACGTCAAATGAATATCTATATGATTGTATCAATCGAAACTAAGCATTATTAACTTAAATAAAACATTTTTTCAAGCAGAATTGTATTGCCTTGTCTTGTATTCTCTCTGCTATTATCATATTGTCGTGGCTGTTCAGTGTATATACTGTAAAGTATAGTCATTTATTGAAGATTGCAATATTCTTGCCGTCCAAACTTAAAAGGCGGAATGATAAGGTCCCAAGCTTTACTCATATGACCTGCGTATGCTCGGAAGCGAGCCCAGGAACAAGGCACTAACCCTATGAAAAAGGTTCACTGGTCACTGTGTCACTAATGGAATGGTTTCATCAAAATGGGTTCAATAAAGTCACTTTTCAGCTAATGCATGTCATAATTAATTCATCAAAATTAAATAAATCTTTCCTACTTCTTGTGTTTTAGTGGACAGTTTGCCATTGTAAAGCAATGCAAAGAGAAAAATACAGGACAGGAATTTGCTGCCAAGTTCATCAAGAAGCGTCAAAGTATTGCCAGCTCTCGGGGAGTACGGCTGGAGGAGATACAACGTGAGGTGCAGATTCTACAGCAGATTCAGCACCAAAATATTGTGACGCTACATGATGTCTACGAGAACCGCACTGATGTGGTGCTGATCCTGGAGTTGTGAGTGCCTAATTAATTTACTTTACCAACATACATACTCGCGTGACTTTGTTGTGGGCAGCGTGGGTTCAGTTCCCACTCAGTGAAGGTGTGAATGTGAGTGTGAATGGTTGTCTGTGTCTATATGTGCTCTGTGACCAGGATAAGTGGTGTTGAAAATGGATGGAGGGAATATTTTGCTAATTTTCTAAAAAGTGTTCACATAATGTGGACTCAAGCAGTTTTTCAAACTGTGTGCTCATGTAAAAAATGCTACATACAAGGAAGGATACTATGGTAGACTTTTGGGAAATTACAGCTTAGTGGTAACATTTTAGAAAAATTCAGAAATTTTGAAATATTTTGACAAATTGTAATTACGGTATGAATGAGCTGAACACGTAGAAATTGAAACGGTAAGAATCGGTTGAGAAATAAGGAAACTGTAGCTAAATTTGTACAAAAAAGTGAATTTCTGGCTTTTATTTTGAAAATTGGCGAAATTTGGGGAATGTGAGTGGTTCACAGGAAGGCTAGATTGAGCTGAACACATAGAACTTGAAACAGTGCAAATCGGTAGAGAAATACATAAACTGTAGCTAAATTTGCAAAAATTTGGGATTTTGAGTTTTTATTTTGAAAATTTGTGAAATTTGGGGAATGGGAGTGGTTCACAGGATGGCTTGAATGAGCTGAACGCGTAGACGTTGAAACGGTGCAAATTGATCGAGAAATACGGACACTGTAGCTAAATTAGTAAAAATTTTGAGTTTTATTTTGAAAATTTGCTAAATTTGGGGAATGGGAGTGGTTCACAGGATGGCTTGAATGAGCTGAATTCGTAGAAGTTGACATGGTGTGAATCAGTTGAGAGATAAGGGAACTGTAGCAAAATTGGTAAAAAAAAAAATTATTTCTGGCTTTTATTTTGAAAATCTGTGAAATTTGGGGAATGGTATTGGTTCACAGGAAGGCTAGAATTAGCCAAACACATAGAAGTACAAACGGTGCAAATCGGTTGCGAAATAAGGAAAATGCAGCTAATGTCACGGTTAAGGTTTTTGAAGACAAGGAAGACAAGGCAAAAGCGTGGAGGACCCAAGTGCAGGGAAGCAGGGAGGCAAGGCAGGAGTGCAGGAGACTCAAAAAATATTTTATTCCCCCAAAAAGGGCAAAGAAGGAACATGAAAAAAGCAAACTAAACAAAGTCTCACAACTGATAACCAAAGTAACAAAGAAACACTTGAATAAACCTAAAATTGGAAACAAAGCATGACTGGTGAAATAACTGAGCGACAACTGGCGACTATGATGTGGCACAGACAGAGACAATGACACCTAACAACGACATACTATAATGAACCAACAAGAACTGAAAGAAACCAGGGAACTAAATACAAACAGATTGACGAGGCAACGAGGAACACCTGGACAAGACACGAGTGTCTTGAGCTGAATGAGCTGAACATGTAAAGTAGAAACGGTGCGACTCGGTTGAGAATTAAGGAAACTGTAGCTAAATTTGTAAAAAAAAAAATTGGTAGAAATTTAGAATTCAAATGAATAATGCTGATATCATGCTATATCACCATGTTGCGGTGATTTAGCAGCATGCAAACAACTCCGAAGCAACATGCTGGGGAAGAACCGGTACGCACAAAACGGACGGAAAACAGCCAGCAGTCACAACATGGAACAATAAAGCATGTGAAGGTTGTATAAAACTAATAGAAGTAATATTTGGTATTTATAAAATGTAAACTCATCCTCCAAACCCTTGGACCTTGATTCCCGAATGAAAGGCACACTCTACTTCCATTGGAAAAGAGGACCTTGGACCACTGGCCAACAGTCCGGTCCTTCTTCTGCTTGGCCCAGTTGAGTCGCTTCCTTCGTTGGCTCAGGTTCAGAAGGGGCTTGACCCGAGGAACCCAACAGTTGTAGCCCATCTCCTGGATGTGTCTGAATGTGGTGGTTTTTGAAGCTGCCTCATGAAGCTGCGAAACCTAAATACTTGACGGCAGTTACATCAATCAAAAACAAAACACAGTCACTGTTGTTCCATTTTCTTAACACGTCTTTTGAATTGACAGCTTTTGTTTGTTATGAAAGTCAGATGCTTATCACTGGGAGCTTTACAGATCATTTAGATCACTGGTGTCAAACTCATGGCCCGGGGTCCAAACTAGTTATCCATCAATTTGTTGTGTACTGTATATGTAATTATATTAGACGATCATACATTTATATGTATGTTTGATACTACTTTTTTTTCAGACCCTCACTCAATCTTGAGTACTCAAGATAGAGATACCACTTGTACTTTTGATACTCAAAATTACAATTAACACAATGACAGACAATTGTGAAAAAAGACCTTTCTGTCTTTCTGACTGACGCACATGAGGATTTACCAATGTGTCAAACCGCCGCCAACTACTGACGAGGAGGACTTACTCCATGTCAGATGTTTTTGCCTTAAATATCGGTGGCCAGTGTCGGTAACCTCCATGAGTACCCTATCCCTTGAAATAAGGCTGGTATCAGCCCTGGTATCGGTATTCGCCCTTCCCAATTAAGTCATAACAGCCCTCCGTGGGAAACCCTAATTACGATGGGGCCCGGGACAAAAATTACTTTGTGACCCCTGATTTAGATTCTCATAATAAGATTTAGCATTAGTTCCTTGTCGTATATCTATGATGGGCAATACAATGTTTCACAGGCATAGGTAATATATGAACTAAAAATTATTGAAGAAATTACCACTCAGACTCCATAGAGAGGCTTCCAGGATAATCAGTATTAAGTGACTAACCTTCAAAGTGATTTATCTAATAGATTTTAATTCTGAGAAGAAAAAAAAACATAGCTAAATGCTAAATGTCTGTATTCCAGGGTCTCTGGGGGTGAGCTGTTTGACTTCTTGGCCCAGAAAGAGTCTCTAAGTGAGGACGAGGCAACACAGTTCATCAAGCAAATCCTTGAGGGGGTGAACTACCTTCACTCCAAAAAAATAGCCCACTTTGACCTCAAGGTATGTCCTGACAAGATCACCAATAGCCTTAATGGCCCCCTGTGCGACGTCCTGTCAGTGGCACCTCCTGGCCCCTAACTTTCCCATATTTGTGTGTGTGTGTGTTATGTGGGGCACATCCAATACGTAGGGCGGGTCTTCAACCATGAATCTACGGACCCAGAATGATTATGCTTCATGCATCCCTGCTAATTTCTGTGCATCACAGATGCGGGACACACATCAGGCGAGAGCTCTGCAGTATGTTTATGAAGCGAGCTTGTTAGGTACCTCTAGAAAAAGAACACCACCAACGTGAACCTGTGTACTAGTACACTTCCTTCAGTATGGCTGCCACAGTGTGGAGGCAGAATCTTAGCTGCCGCCCCTCAGGCTTTATCAGCAGTTTTATGCACAAAGCAGAACTAAATATATAACACAAATTTTAGCTGCATTAGCCCGACAATGGAAAGGAGACCTGAAGAGACAGCACAAACACTTCCCAATAGGCTTAATGTTTTAGTACAGTATTTTTACCAATAGATGGTGGTCCTGAACTGTGGTATTTCTTTTTAGTTTTTCATGAGGGATTGCACAATGTGAGGTCAGGCTGGCTGCTTGCTGCCAAAATATCCATTTCACCTATGTATATGAACAGGAATTAAGCAAATTCAGTAATTTGAATGATGAAAATGAAAATCACATTAATTGATTCAAAATGAAAATCAGTATAAAGGATATATCAACTTACAAAAATGGAAAACAATTTTATGTAATCACCGTTTGTTTTTACACTTCACCTGGCTACCCTGACCACACGTCCCTGCTGCTGTTTTTTATTTATTTATTTATTTATTTATTGACTAATCAAGAATGGTTAACCTTGATTGTGCAGTACTGCACACTACAAAACACTTAGCCAATGAAATTTAATTAATTTGTCATTTGTTTCTCTACAGCCTGAAAACATAATGCTGCTAGATAAGAATGTACCATTGCCAAGGATTAAACTCATTGATTTTGGTCTCGCCCACAAAATTGAAGCAGGAATGGAGTTCAAAAACATCTTTGGAACGCCTGAATTTGTTGGTAAGACAATTTAATGTGTTCATTAGTTTTTACAGGGCGGCACGGTGACCGACTGGTTAGGACATCGGCCTCACAGTTCTAAATTGCCCATAGGTGTGAATGTGAGTGTGAATGGTTGTTGGTTTCTATGTGCCCTACGATTGGCTGGCGACCAGTTCAGGGTGTACCCCGCCTCTCACCCAAAGATAACTGGGATAGGCTCCAGCATACCCACGACCCTACTGATGACAAGCAGTGGAGAAAATGGATGGATAGATAGTCTTTACAGGAACGCTCTGTTCTTCTACAGTATTCTAACTAACTCTATCATTTTCTTTTTTAAAAGCACCTGAGATTGTCAACTATGAGCCATTGGCTTTGGAAGCGGACATGTGGAGTATCGGAGTCATAACATACATCCTGCAAGTGAACAGTGATATACACTGTAATTCAGCTCACATTGTTTGCCTTACACAGAAAAACAAACTGAATGTGTCTTCATATTCATATTCCAGATTAAGTGGTGCTTCTCCTTTCCTTGGAGAGACTAAGCAGGACACACTGAAGAACATTTCAACCATAAATTATGAGTTTGATGAGGAGTTCTTCTGCAACACCAGTGAATTGGCCAAAAATTTCATTAGTCACTTGCTTGAGAGGGACAAGAAGTAAGAGCTTGAATAATGTTCTACGCAGACTTTATAAAGTAAATCCAATGATTTTAAGAAGAAGTGTTATTCAGTCTCTTTTAATTACAGGAAAAGACTGACAATTCAAGATGCTCTTAATCACCCATGGATCAAGGTAATGTGAAATTCTCAACTTTGATGTGTCTGTAAACTACCGACATTTCGACTTGTGAAAACTGATAGTATTACTTATATGAAGTAATCCTCCATTTCGCAAACTCCCAAGGTTCAAATGTTTGTAATCTTGCTAATACAGGACATCAGTATACTGCACATTGCTGATAAATGATACACGTTCTGACCAACATTTTTAGAAAAGGCCTCCCGTATGACAGCCAAGTTAAACATGTACAATATGTTCTTTCAACCCTGAAGTCTAATGACCACAAGGAGGAGCATAAAGGCCAAGAGCTGCAGAAACGAGAGAGGCGCCAACTCAAGACCAAGCGTCTGAGGGAGTACACTATTAAGTCTCACTCAAGCATGCCACCTAACAACACCTATGTAAACTTTGAGCGCTTTGCTCAAGTGGTGGAGGACATTGCTCAAATGGAACGGTCATTCTTCAGCTTGGCAGAATCCCATGATTCTCTGCAAGAAGATATTGGTGCCATGGTCTCTATATTCATTGAGAAAGAGGCCTGGTACAAGGAAGAGAGTGAAGGAGTGCGCCATGAGCTCTCGCAAATCCGTTACGAGTTCCGTAAGTTGGAATCCTTGAAGAGAAGTCTGCAAGACGAAATGCAGTCTTTTAGCTCCAGCCTTAGAGGCATCAGCAGCCGCTACCAGGAAAGACAGAACCACTTTGATACACTCACCCAAGAACTCAGCAATGAGCTGAAATGGGTGCAGGAGGTGATGGGTTCATTTCCCACCGATGGCAGTTACCCCACTGGTAATGTCACCACTGTCTTCAACAATGAGGTAAACGAAGCCCTGAAAGAGTTGCAGAACCGCTCCTGTGGAGGAGAGCTGCTGTCTGGGATCAACCTAGACTAAACCGAAGCTGGCCATCAAAGATAGACCATCATTCGTTTGAGTTAAAATTTTTCTGTATGAATGTATAATAAATGGATGATGCTATGCCGTAATTGTTGCACTGGCAAACGATATGACTGCTTCCGTACAAAAGAACTCTCTCTAGTAGACCATCCAAATTATTATATGTCTCTGTATGTAATCGCCATTACATTTTGTCATAAACGTAATCAGTTTCTGTGCTTGAAACTTACACGTATTTCTCGGCAGTCCCGAAATCTGGCATGAAAGGAATACACTACTATGAAAAACATTCATAGTAACAGTGGTGATAGACAATGTTCCTGTATTACATATGAAAACTGTCAAACTAAAACAAAAAAGATTATATTTACTACAGTACATACTGACCAGCCACATCACTATGACCCATTGCACAATTGAATGATTTCGAATCCACGAGCTATATCACATATCATGCCTGTTTTGATTGACACTGGTAAGGGGTATTATTTTAATGCTTATTGTGTCTGTAGCTTGCACTCATGTAGAACTGTAGTACATCATTCGGAGGCAATGTTTGAGTCATATAAAAAATATTAATATTAATCATTAGTAATTGAGGTAACCAAATAATGCAGCCCTACGGGGGACATAAGCCAGTGCAAATTGTCGGCAGGTCCCAAGCCCGGATAAATGCAGAGGGTTGCATCAGGGAGGGCATCAGGCTTAGATTGTTGCCAAAAAAATATGAACCTTTACCGAAAGAATTGCATACCGGATTAGTCGTGGCCTGGGTTGACAACGTCCGCCACCAGGTGAAAATTCAGCTACTGTGGGTCGAAGACAAAGGAGAGGTGGAAAGTGGGTTCTTAGGCAGAAAGAGAAGAGGAAGGCACAGAGCCTAAAACTGAATGTGGGACTATGACAGGAAAAGATCGAAAGTTGGTTACATGAATATTAGGAGAAAGTTAGATATGTTGTGCGCCCAGCAGAGCAGGTGGAATGGCAGTAAGGCTGGAATCTTAGGGGCAGGGTTAAAATTAATTTACGATGGTGTGGATGGGAAACGAATGGAGTAGGGGTTATTTTAAAGGAAAAGTTAGCTAAGAATGTCTTGGCCGTGAAAAGAGTGTTAGATCGAGTGATGATGCTGAAACTTGAAATTGAGGGTGTTACAGTGTATGTACTGTATAATGTAATTAGTGGCCATGCCCCGCAGGTAGGATGTGACCTAGAGGTGAAAGAGAAATTCTGGAAGGAGCTGGATGAAGTAGTTCTGAGCATCCCAGACAGAGAGAGAGAGTCGTGTTTGGTGCAGATTCCAATGGACATGTTGCTGAAGGAAAGAAGGGTGATGAAGTGATGGATAAGTTTTGCATCCACGAAAGGAACTTGGAGGGACAGATGGTGGTAGACTTTGCAAGAAGGATGGAAATGGCTGTAGTGAACACTTTCTTCCAGAAGAAGCAGGAACATAGGGTGACCTACAAGAGCGGCGGTAGAGCACCCAGGCGGTAGAGCACCCAGGTGCATCTTGTGCAAACAATTTAATCTGAAGGAGGTTACTGACTGGGAATTAGTGGTAGGGGAGAGGGGGGCTAGACAATATAGGACGGTGGTGTTTAAAATTACTCTGGTGGTGGGGAGGAACATTAAGAAGACAACGGCAGAAAAGAGAACCATGTGGTGGAAGCTGAGAAAGGAAGAGTTTTTTATGGCGTTACAGGAAGAGGTAAGACAGGCTCTCGGTGGACAGGAGGAGCTTCCAGAAGAGTGGACCACTACAGCCAAGATGATCAGAGAGACAGGCAGGAGACTACTTCCTGTGGCTTCTGGTAGGAAAGGCGAAAAGGAGACATGGTGCTGGAACCTAAAGTACAGGAAATTATACAAGGAAAGAGGTTAGCCAAGAAAAAGTGGGACAGAGGAGAGGAGAAAGGAATACATTGAGATGCGACATAGGGCAATGGTTAGAGGTGACAAAGGCCAAACCAGAGGCATATGATGACATGTATGCCAGGTCGGACACTAAAGAAGGAGAGAAATATCTAGACAGGTTGGCCAGACAGAGGGATAGCGATGGGAAGGATTTTCAGTAGGTAAGTGTGATTAAGGATAGAGAATGAAATGTGTTGACTGGTGCCAATAGTGTGCTAGATAGAATACTGTGAGGAGTTGATGAATGAGGAAAATCAGAGAGAAGGAAGAGTAGAAGAGGCAAGTGTGGGGGAACAGGAAGTGGCAATGATTACTAAGGGGGAAGTTAGAAAGGCACTAAAGAGGATGAAAAGGGAAAGGCAGTTGGTCCTGATGATATTCCTGTGGAGGTATGGAAGCAAGGATATGCGGTACAGAAAATGGATAGAAAATTGACCTTTCTGAGCAGCTGGTAAAGCGGGACGTAAAGTAATTAAAAAAAAAAAAAAAAGCAGCACTGCCTGGGAGCTTTGTGACCAGACATGCATGAGCCATTTTTATACTGAGCCAGATATAATGACATCATTAATAAGCTTTTTCGCGATTGGTGGGTGAAGTCCAAATCTGTACCTTCATCCAAATGTATACCTTCCACCGATTATACCGCGCACCCATACCTGAGACCACCCCCCTCACCTGTTACTCTCTTTGACCGGTGAGTATTATTAATTTCTCCTGCACGTGAACTGACATGTCCAAGAAGTCTCTTACCAAAAAAGCTTTTTCAAACATAACCCTTTCACCATGGCACTGAGATATAAAGAATACATGTGTAACTATGTGCAAACAATAAACTTTACTCTAAAATATGTCTATGATGAGTAAAGAGAAAAAATAATAATCTTATAATTGTCATGTGTACACACACATTTTTGCTCAAGCAGGGGAGCAGAAGTGTATTTTTCTTTAGACTTTACAAATTATTTCATATTCCAGACAGAGCCATCATTAGCATTTCATAGCATCACTGAATAAATGGGAGGCTGGATTGGGTTTTTTCATTCTAAATGGCTCATAAATCAATACAATGTCACAAAAGCTGCTTCTGAGATTGTGTTCAGAGATGAGGATTTCTCAGAAGATGGAGTTCAGGGCATGGACATCAGCACAGAGAATGAGGTCCACCAGTTTGAGGAGGTGCTCCAGCAGGTGGACCCAAGGTATTATTTTTAAGGAGGAAAAAATGTAGTTACTTCATTTACGGTGCTTTACACAAGCGCAACAATAACGTTGGTCCTTATATCATTTCAGCAGCATGTAATAGAACATTGTTTTTTTTTTCTCTCTCTTTTGCATATTTGGTTTGTCATTCAGTTGTTGCCATATTGCAATATTTTTTGATACCCCCGCACCATTACGTCAGCGTGGCCTGCGAATTAGCACAAGCCTGCTATTAGCAACTAGACCAGCAACAAGATGCGTTCCTTTTCCACTGAAGACTATCACAAACTGCTACAGAAGATGGCGGTCCTGGACACGAAAATCCACCTTCTTGAAGTGTATGTGGATGTAAATGGACAGTCTGGGAATTAAACCACTCTACCGACATCTCCAAATGGTGAGCAGGATCATGCTAACAGACAGCCACATAGTTCCACAAAAAGGATGGATGTGGACTGTGGAAACGGTAATTGATCATCCAGCAGTTCTCCCTGGAATTTATTGTGAGAAAAGCCTAAATATACAGCGGGTACGGAGAATATTCAGACCCCCTTACATTTTTCACTCTTTGTTATATTGCAGTCATTTGCTAAAATCATTTAAGTTCATTTTTTTTCCTCATTATTGTACAACCCAATTACAATGAAGTTGGGATGTTGTGTTAAACATAAATAAAAACATAATACAATGATTTGCAAATCATGTTCGATTTAATGTTCAAACTGAAAAAACGTTATTGTTTTTAGCAAATAATCGTTAACTTGGAATTTTATGGCTACAACACGTTCCAAAAAAGCTGGGACAGGGTCATGTTTACCACTGTGTTACATCACCTTTTCTTTTAACAACTGAGGACACTAATTGTTGAAGCTTTGTAGATGGAATTCTTTCCCATTCTTGCTTGATGTACAGCTTCAGCTGTTCAACAGTCCGGGGTCTCCGTTGTCGTATTTTATGCTTCATAATACCCTCACTCTTTTACTACGAAGCCATGCTGTTGTAACACGTGCAGAATGTGGTTTGGCATTGTCTTGCTGAAATAAGCAAGGGCGTCCATGAAAAAGACATTGCTTGGATGGCAGCATATGTTTCTCCACAACCCGTATGTACCTTTCAGCATTAATGGTGCCTTCACAGATGTGTAAGTTACCCATGCCATTGGCACTAACACAGCCCAACTTCATTGGAATTGGGGTTGTGAACACAGCACCCCATATTGACAGAAAAAAACTGAATTGTTGACATTTTTGCAGATTTATTGAAAATGAAAAACTTAAATATCACACAGCCATAAGTATTCAGACCCTTTGGTGTGACACTCATATATTTTACTCGGGTGCTGTCCATTTCTTCTGATCATCCTTGAGATGGTTCTACACCTTCATTGGAGTCCATTTATCTTTGATTATACTGATTGGACTTGACTAGGAAAGCCACACCCCTGTCTATATAAGACCATACAGCGCACAGTGCATGTCAATGCAAATGAGAATCATGAGGTCAAAGGAACTGCCTGAAGAGCTCAGAGACAGATATGTGGCAAGGCACAGATCTGGCCAAGGTTACAAAAAGAATAATTCCGCACTTAAGGTTCCTAAGAGCACAGTGGCCTCCATAATGCGTAAGAAATAATAGGTGCAAGACAGATGAAAGCCTGCATGTAGTTTGCTAAAAAAAAAAAAAAAAAAAAAAAAAAACACCTGAAGGACTCCAAGATGGTGAGAAAAAAGATTCTCTGGTCTGATGAGACCAAGATAGAACTTTTTTGCCTTAATTCTAAGCGGTATAGGTGGAGAAAACCAGGCACTGCTCATCACCTGTCTTGTTGTCACAGGAGTTTCAGGACAAAATAACAATTGGTTACTATTGATGGAACAAGCAGCAAATGTAGCGAGAAAAGATTGTGTTGTTTGCATGGGTCCCAGGCCTTTGTTGCGCATAGTTCCGGCATAATTATCACAAGATTGTATTATTCCATTTGCACACTGATTGAGGAGCATCTGCAACATTTGCACAACCATTGTCCCAGATTATCGCACTACTCGTCACTTTAAACCGCATACACTCCTTGAAGTCTCAGCGCCCTTTGCACAATGATCTTTGCACCGGACTATTGCGATATTAGTCATTCAAACTGCTGCTAGAGGACTGCATCTTTTTGCACAATTATTTTTTGTCAATGTCTTTATGTCTCCAAAGTGTTCTGTAAATTGACTGTCTGTTGTACTAGAGCGGCTCCAACTACCGGAGACAAATTCCTTGTGTGTTTTGGACATACTTGACAAAAAAGAGATTTATCCTGGCAGAGGCAAAATTATCCAACATAAAACATACATGGTGTTCCTTGTGGGGTTCCTAATCAATACAAATTAGCTGACCAAGTTGCAGGAGGATTTGAATACTTCATATGCTGTTGGTGTACGATTAATAAAAATGTTGATGGGATAAACTATATCCACTTCAATGTACAGAGATTAGGAAATTGGACTCAGAGTGGGTTGGAAGCTGTGCACGAGCAGCTCAAGGACGTTCCAAAGACCGCATAGCTGTCGACATGCTCCTCGCAAGAGAGGGAGGTGTTTGCGGTATGTTTGGAGAACAAACAATACTGCTTCAGATGGCAGCTTGACCAGAGCCATCGATGGTCTACGGACCTTCAATCAACACTCCTTGTGAAACAGCTGAATGGACGTTTTTGGTAAATATAAAACCCTAATTTCACCAATATTGATATCAATTGCTGTTTTTGCAGCCATTCTGACATTGTGTGGATGTTGTTGTATCCCATGCATTCGGGCATTAATCAGTAAATTAATCACCACAGCCATAACCCACATGGAACCATATGGAGCAGATTTATCCTTTATTGGAGGTTGATAATAATGACGATGATGATGATGATGTTGTTTTACCTGATTTGTTTCCTGATCCAGGTGATTACGATGTTTAAACTACAACATTCATGTATGACAAGTTTACTCTGAGTGTAAATGTATTTGTTTCATAAAAATGATTCTACAATTAAAAATCGAAATGAAGTGACTGTAAGATGATATGAGAATTTGTGCAAATACATGATAAACAGGAGGGAAATGTTAAATATATTCTAGAAGTTATCATTTATTTGCTTAGCTTGCATTAGTATTATGGACGATTTTAGATGTCTCGCCTTCGAAAAGATGACTCAGCATCATCCGATGGAAGGGCGCCTGGACCAAGGACGTGATCGGATGTGGTCGGGGACGTGACAGGTGTTGGTCCAATGTTTTGTGTTGTGTCTTATTGTTTAGAACATTATGTCTGGGAAAAACCCTCCTATTTTCAAATAAATGCAGGAGCGACGGGAGGGATTGTTTAGAGCGTGTTGAGAGGCTGTGATCTGAACAATCTCCCATACGCCCTCCTCATGAGAAAAAGAAACCAGCGTCTTCATTCCTTTTGTGTCTATTTTTTATAATGTTGGGTAAGATAAATCCAACACAGTCCCAACAGTGAAGCATGGTGGTGGCAGCATCATGCTTTGGGGGTGTTTTTCAGTTGCAGGGACAGGAAAACTGGTTGCAATCGAAGGAAAGATGAATGCGGCCAAGTACAGGGATATCCGGGACGAAAACCATCTCCAGAGTGCTCAGGACCTCAGACTGGGCCGAAGGGTCACCTTCCAACAAGACAATGACCCTAAGCACACAGCTAAAATAACAAAGGAGTTGTCATGAACGGAACAGAGGATAGGACCCAAAAATGCACGACTCCAAAACAAATGGACAGTTTCCAAAAAGAGAGGTTTAATAGACAGGCATAGGTCGGTACACAGGCAGGCAATCCAAGAAAGGCAACAGTATCCAAAAACATGAGGCAAAGAGGCAAGGTCGATAATTGGAACAGGGTCAAGTCTTACTGTGAGTCTGTGACGTGGAAACAAGGAATGCTGGAACGCGACGACAAGATACAACGAACTGGCAACGAGGGGGAATGAGACACAAGGTTAAATACAAGGGGTAATTATGGTGAACGAGGCACAGGTGGTGAAAATGCTCACAGGAGCAGGTGTGTGTGAAACAGGGGGGGAAGACAAAACCCGGAACACACACACGACAGGAGTGGCTTCAGAACTCAGTGACTGGTCTTGAATGGCCCAGCCAAAGCCCTGATTTAAACCCAATTGAGCGTCTCTGGAGAGACCTGAAAATGGCTATCCATCAACGTCCACCATCCAACCCGACAGAACTGGAGAGGATCTGCAAGGAGGAATGGATCAGGCATTTTTCATCCCTGTATTTATAAGTGACAGAAAGTTTGTCAAAGAAATATGACACAAAGAAAGTAGAACTACAAGCTTAGTGAGGATAAAATGTGAACCTATCAAACCATTGTCTCCAGTTTTCTCTGCGAGACTAGCACTATTCAATAACAGATCACTGGTAACAAATCAATGTTGATTAATGACATCGTTACAACTTACGATCTAGACTTTTTACTACCAAATGAAACTTGGTTACCAGAAAGTAGATGTCATACCATTTTTAATGAGGCAACAACACCAAATTTTAATTTTATGAAGTGGCAAATGGGGAAAAAGGGTGGTGGTATTGTTGCCATTTTTTAATCATTATTTCAGTATAAAGAAATTATACTGGGTGATTTTAGCTCTTTTGAATATCTCAGATTTTTAGTAAAAGGTGATCCAAAGGTTATTGTTTTAATAATTTATAGACCTCCAAGATACAATGGAAAATGTATGATGGATTTTTCAGAACTGCTGCCAGTTATTTGTATTGACTACAACTATTTTGTCCTAACGGTAGACTAACATTCATGTTGAAAATAAAAAAATTCTAAAGAACTTTGTGCTATACTGGACACATCTGACCTCTCTCAACATATCAAGATCTCTAAGGATATTAAAATTTGATCAGTTGACATGAAGGATATGGCTATTTGTGACCATTTTTGTGTGTTCTTTGAATTACAGATTCTCCCAAAATGTAAGACAACCTCTATGTCTATTAAGTAAAGGTACATACGTAAAGTACCACGACTAAGTTTATAGAGACCATAGCTGTGTCACAAACTGTGACTGCTGAGACAGTTGATGAACTTTTGTATAAATTCACCTGGAATATGTCAGATGTCACGAATGCTGTTGCTTCTATTTAAACTAAGACAATCTTGAGGCGACCTCGAACATTGTGGAGGAACACTATGATGGTAAACGCCTCTAAATCAAAGTGAAAGCAGAACGTAAGTGAAGAAAAACTAAACTCCAAATCGACTATGACCCCTACAGATGAAGTCTTTGTAATTTTGAGTTAGTCAGAGCTACACAGCAAAGCTTTTCTGAAATCATCAGTCAGAACCTCAACAATACTCATTGTTGCATACATTAACTCCATAAGTGTGTAAATTAATGTCTGGTGGCAAAGTGCGTCTTCATTGCACAGAGCAGTGAATGTTGGATGCAGTGTGTGTTTGTATATCATCAGTTAACTGTCGCTCTCTGGCGCTGGCGTTGGGTGTCAGTCAGAGTTTGGACGAACTGGGGCCCCCACCATCGATCACCACCATGAGTGCAAAAGTCTCGATAATTTTTTTTTCTTCTTTGGACAGTCGCTGATCCAATGTCTATCCAATGTCCCCTTTTCCACAATGGAATCACCCACATCTGTGTCCCCTCTCTTGTCTGACCTCCTAAAATCTGGTTCAGCAATCCTTTGCTCTCCATGAGGCTGTCGTCGAGTGCATTCTGTAAGGCCAGGCGGTGTGGGAGGGAGGCGGAAGCTCTAGTGAGGTGCTGCAGCAGTCTGTGTGAGGAGAAGAGGCTGCCGCAGAAGTGCTGTGTGTGAAGGGCTGTGCTGTGGGTTGCAGGAGGCGGTTGTATTGTTGCTCTTCCAGATTGCACTCTCCTTGATCTTTTCATAGCTTGGTGGATTTGTGGAGGCTACTGTGGAACCCAGCTCGTGACCACAACCTGACATCCTCCCCCAGGCCACCTCGGACAGATTAGACCACAGGCGATACACAGTTATCAGTAACTTGCCCTACATGTAGTTTTTGTCAGAAAGCTTCTGTCCCTTTTTCGCATCTGATTCTAACAGTCAACCACATTTTCAAACGTACAGTTTATCTCTTATTTTCTTTTCTAAAAGTGTTACACACAGTAATTCTTTTTCCTCTTGCTCCGATTGATTTTGCTTTCGCTCTCCATTGCCCATTTCACCCTTAACATAACAGGTTCACATAACCTGTCGGAAGCGCTCCGCTGTTTTTTATTTTTATTTATGTATTTATTTTATTTTATTTTTTACAATTTCAAACATCTTTGAAATTGTCGGGGACTTTCACCCCTGACTCCTGGATTTAAACCTGGGAACTTGAACCCCGGACTTTCTTGGAACTTTAATTCTAGACTTTAACCTGACCTTGTTTTAGGATTCTCAATGGAAGCTGAAGCGAGCAATTCCCAAACAGCAATTACGGCGCAGATCAAAGACAAGCTTGTTTCAAATAAAGTACACCACATGAACTTCCGAAATGGTCCACTTTTCAAGGAAATAAAATGTTTTTTACAGTAATTCTTTCTGGGTGGCATGGTGGATGACTGGTTAGTACATCTGAGGACCGGGGTTCAAATCCCGGCCCCGCCTGTGTGGAGTTTGCATGTTCTCCCCATGCCTGTGTGGGTTTTCTCCAGTTTTCCTCCCACATCCCAAAAACATGCATCTTAGGTTGATTGAATACTCTAAATTCCCCGTAGTTGTGACTATGAGTGTGAATGGTTGTTTGTTTATATGTGCCCTGCGTTTGGCTGGCAACCAGTTCAGGTTGTACCCCGCCTCTCGCCCGAAGATAGCTGGGATAGGCTCCAGCACACCCGCGACCCTAGTGAGGATAAGCGGTACAGAAAATGGATGGACGGATGAATAATTCTTTGTTTGGCAGAGAGCACAGGTTTGTTTGGATCCTGAGGTGATAGCGGACATCCAGGGCCCCGGCATCCCCCTTTCTAATTTATTGGATGGAGGCAGGGATGATCAATCACTCCCATGGTCCCCTGTATCGGCGATCAATCCTAGGATCCTGCCGACAACGCCACTTTTGTGTTGGAAATTCGTCTTTTGTAGAATAATTAAGGAAGAAATATTGTCTTTGTTTTTTTTAATACAAAGTTCTATTTACATAATATAAACAAAAAGAGACAAGAAGGAGAAATAAGAGGGAGATAAGAGAGAAGGGGAGATGGCCAGCTGTCCTCATGCTTTTGCAAGCCTCCACACTCACTGAAGCTGAAACTCGAAAAACAGTTTATAAGGAAGGTCCTTCAGTCAGATTCAGTAAATTTCCATGAGGAAAAGATTCACACACATTCCAGCCAGCTGCATCCTTATCAGGAGACGAAAGACAAAACAATAGCTGGCTGTTCCTGGCTAAGCAAAGTTACATTGGAAGTGTAACCGAGTTATGGAACCATAACAGAATACGTTATATAGGAAATACATTAAACCGCAAACGTTAATATAAGTAATCTTGTCAACTCAAGGTGCAAATGGATCTAAAAATATTTATAAAGTAAGATACCATGCACACTTGTACTGGAACGATACTTTGAAAATATGAAATGTGGTTCCTATGTGCATTTTTTTTTTCTGCTTTGTCTGAATCCAATATAATCTCCAACAAATCCATTGATCAGGGGATGAGGAGTCAGAGGTGTCTCATGGCAGACGTCAAAACATGGAGCTGGGGTCACATTGCAGAGAAGACTATCAGCCTTGGCCTAATGGTTAAGATCATCGCATCAAGACTCCGACCAGACCACCCGCCAACATCCCCCGGACTCATGGCTGTGGTGTCATTGAGCAAGACACTGATAACCCGAACTGCTCCCCAGGCGCTTCCGCTGCCCCCTGCTCCAATGTATTCCACTAACAAGTGTGTGTGTTCACTGTGATGGGCAAAATGCAGAGAACAAATTTTGTGTGCATGTATGCATGCATGTTCATGACAATCACAAAGGTGATTTTTCTTAGTCTACAATACAGTACCATTTTTCTGTTTTCAATCTTATACAAATACATTTACACGCAGGGGGGTGTCAAGCTAATTTTTGTCATTATAGTTCTTTGTTCTTGTGTGACTTTTTCAAATGTACCTAGGAACTCTACCAGCCTCCCTTTTCTCTCAAAGATATCTGTATGAACAGGTCTTTCTTCTTTTCTCATCACACTCCCTTTTTAGTTTAACTGTGCGTTTGTTCTTCCATGTTCTTCAGAAGAGAAGCGCGAAACAACGGCAGGTTCCTCTCTTGACTGTCTCTCTCTTTGTGAAGATTTCTTTCTTTCTTGGAATAAAAACCCACAAAGACAAGATTGCTTCTTTACTTATTCTGTCAGAAAAAGATTTTCCAAAACACTGTTTCCCTCAGAGGGCCGTTATGACTGTGAAAACAAATGTTTATTTGGCTCATCATATGACATATACAAACAACAAATTGATGGACAATGCATTTTGAAATCAGAAGTCTTTGTATTACTCACATTGTACATATTAAGCACATTGGGCACATTCACATCTCAGTCAGGGTCCCCTGGGGGGCTGGCAAGAGGCATGATGGGGCGGTTGCCACCCCATATATTTAAAACAAGAGAAAGTTGCACGATATTGATTGTAATTGTAAATAGTTTTCCCATTTGCTCCTGAAGGCACCATTCTTTTAACCTATAAGAGCCAGTGCACCGTAGCTCACGATCGGCCTATTGACTGAGGGCTCAGTTTTGGAAAAAAAAAGTATAAAATGCCGCTTTCATTAAAGTCTTGACAGGTTCATGGTCCTGAGAGGCTTATGGCTTTCACCTTTGACCTTTAGGGGGTTGTGATGATCACATGCTGTAATTAAGGAGCCCTCGGGAAGTCAGACAGGTCTCGCACGGTCATCCCTGGAGAGGAAACATGGTGCATGCTATAAAATCTCCTGTAAAACAATAACAGTATCACGTGACATAATGATGCCTCGTGAGGTCAGACAGGGTCGCGCACGGTCATCCCCGGAGACATCCATCCATCCATCCATTTTCTGAGCCAGCTTCTCCTCACTAGGGTCACGGGCGTGCTGGAGCCTATCCCAGCTGTCATCGGGCAGGAGGCAGGGTACACCCTGAACTGGTTGCCAGCCAATCGCAGGGCACATACAAACAAACAACCATTTGCACTCACAGTCACACCTACGGGCAATTTTAGAGTCTCCAATTAATGCATGTTTTTGGGATGTGGGAGGAAACCGGAGTGCCCGGAGAAAACTCCCCGGAGACATGTCAGGACAAATCAGGAAAGGAAAAACGGGGTTGACAGAGGGTCAGTGGGAGGAGTCTATCAGCTTTTTGAAAAAGTATATTTTGTAAAATCGCCCAGTCAGTGACAGAGGGGTAAGCAGACAACATCAAAGTGATCAATGAAACAAGACTATGCATTTATCTACTGGGTTCCGGATCAAACACAGATGCGCCGCACAAGAAACAAATCTATTTAAAATGGATTCAACAATCCCAAACTGATGAATTGGAGCAGAACTGGCCACCGACAGGGTCTGAATCGTGGCAGTACAGATTCCAATATGAGATGGGTGAGCTGTGTTTGTACAAGAAGGATGAGGATGGATGAGCACTGCCTGCTGACAAAGGTGCACTGAACTCAAATAATTGGGCTGTATTAAACCATCTCGTCCCGCAAGTCATGCCGAAATATGTGTTCATCTGAACCATGGGAAGAGTTAACCATCATTTAGATATTTAGATAACCTCGGCCAGCAGGAGTTTCTTCTTTAAGGTAAAGATACACTGATGTGAGGGCTTCGAGGAGGCGGCGGGTGAATGTATAGAGCAGAGCGACCTGGATTTCTTGCTGGAATTATTCAACAGCAAATGCGGTGTATTCGTCCAAGTCCTGGTGTTGCCACTGAAAGAATGGACTGACAAGATGGCTGTGTTCTCAGAAAGAATCTCCACCCTGTTTCTGAGGAGCCACCTACACCTACACCAGCACCAACACTGTGGGTGTAAAAAAGGCATCCGAATCACAATATTTATTTGCCAAGTCAAAAAAACACAAGGAAATTTGACTCCAGGAGTTGGAGTCAGACGGCCATTTGACAGAAAATACTTTTGCGACATAAAAAGATAAAAACACAGTATGGAGAGTCACTGAGCACTGAAAGGTTAGCAGTAATGTGGTAATGCCAAAATATATATTTTTTTTTGACAATTGTGCAAATGATGCAGAGCTCTCAAGCAATTTAGAGCAGTTTGAAATGACTAATAGAGCAATAGTCTGGTACAGTGGCCATTGTGGAAATGGCACAGAGACTTCAATACATTTAAGCAGTTTAAAGTGACGAGTCCGATAATTTATTTACACTAACTTTGTACTGTACTGGGTGTTTTAGACCACTCAAAAAAAAGAATAAGAAAAAAAACTACACTAAAAAATAATTTTGTACTGTACAGTAATAGGGGGTGCATATGGCCTCAAAAATAAAAGTACTTCAATGTAACAGACACTCTGCTATATCGGACGACCCCTCAACCCCCAAACCCACCCCCCCTCTCGAGGTCCCACTGTATGTATCTTGAGGAGCTGTTGTATCAATTGAGTTGTCTTTCCCCAGAAATTGGGGTTACGGTATATTTATTCTATGACTCAAATCCATTCTTCTTGCGTACTTGTGGTTCGACATTAAAATATGAGATTAGCTTGTTTAGTTGCTTTAGTTATGCGCTTGTCTTTTCCAAATGCGGGGATGAGATTGCGTTCAAATGCACAAAGCGGCAAAGCGGGACACTGATGGTGTAGTGGTACCCTCACCTCACTTTGGTGCAGCCGGCGTGGGTTCAGTTCCCACTCAGTGACGGTGTGAATGTGAGTGTGAATGGTTGTCTGTGTCGATATGTACCCTGCAAGTGACTGGTGACCAGTTCAGGGTGTTGTCCGCCTTTCGCCCGAAGTCAGCTGGGATAGGCTCCAGCACCCCGTGACCCTACCCAGGATAAGCGGTGTTGAAAATGGATGGATGGCTGCACAAAACAGTGAAATTTCTCTTGCCTCGCCAGAGAGCTCACCACCCCTAAACCTCTGATCCTAGAATCACCCCTGGCGCCATCGAACCATTTTGCTCGTCCTCCTCAGAGAGGGGTACGCCCTGGACTGGTCACCAGAGCAGAGCACCTATAGACAGCCGAACATTTATAGTTGCATTCACACCTATGAGTAATTTAGACTTCAATTCATCTACCATGCATGTTTTGGGAATGTGGGAGGAAGCCGGAGTACCTCCAGAAAAAAAAAAAATTTAACTGCGAGGCAGACGTGCAAGACATTACTCCAGCTTGTTGTATCACAATCCAGTAAAACTAAGAATTGCTTGCTCACAGATACATTTTCAGAAATAATCACATAAAATTTACTGGTTTTTTTCTTTTTCTTTTCCACACCAGCGGCCCAAGTTTTTGGATACAATAAGTACATTTTCCATAATCTCCCCTTTAAATCAGCAATGTTCAAAGATGTCAACAGTACGAGTATTGAGTACTTAAGTACTGATACCAGTGCGAAAAAACAAGTCTGGTAAAAGTACTAAAGCCACTTCAAGTAAGTAAAAAGTACTTAAGTAAAATAATTGACATTTTTCAACCCAATAATAAAATAGATATCGTGAGATTTTTGTATCTCTCCAGATGATTGGCATGCTTTCTCTGGGGGCAACAATGGACAAAACAAAAATAAAAACACGTAGGCTTAAATAAAAAGACAAGCATTTATTTAGATTGTTGAAAATTATATACAACAAATAGTTAAAAATCAAAAAGCTAGATTTGTTTCAACTTTCAAACATTTGCCCACTTGCCAAAAGGGAGGGGTGAGGGATTAACTGAAACTAGTTGTAAATGAGTAAATTATTTTGATTTGGGTTTTATTTGTTTTGATTTTTTTTTTTTTTTTTTTTTTTGGGTGCACTGGGCAAATGTCGGAAATATATGTTCACGCTCAAAGGTGACAATTTATTGCCAGTGTGCCAGACTTCAACAAGCTCGCTTTCTAAAAAACTAACATGGTACATTCATTGCAGGTACTTTTGGGAAAAAGAGAGCCAATAAAATATTCTTACCTATGAAAGGTTATTCCCAGTTCAGAGTTTGCTTGTTGTGATTGTTCGACATCTGAGCAACCATAAACATCCCAACGTGCAGGAATCCTTGTTATTTTGGTTTCGTCATCCACAAACATGGAATACGCAGACACTTTACCTCCACGAGCTTAGCGTCGCCAGGCACGTGGCTCAAATTGGAGTGTCATATTTACCATGTCTATGATCAACGCGCTTGACTTGCCTACTTCCGGGCTTTCTGCTTTTTACGTTGCGTCATCGTTAATTTCAGGTTTTAAAAGGAACAAACTCTTAAAATGTAAGGAGTAGAAAGTACAGCTATTTTTGTTTCAAATGTAAGGAGTAAAAGTCCTAATTCTCCAGAAAAATAAATACTTAGTACAGACACCTGAAAAATATACCCAAGGGTCACATATTTTAACGTAACTTTTTCACGTATTTAGGATGTTATTTTGGTTCTACGGTGCCTCAATAAACATGTGAAATATGAATTAAAATCTTCCACGCATTCCTGAGTTAGTCGTTTTTCTGCCGAGAAACCTGAAATCAGGTAATTAAAATTTCTCAAGCTTATCTACGTCACTAGCCAATGCAGTCCTATGGTGGGCACAAACCAGTACAAACTGTAGGCCGGTCCCAAGCCCGGATAAATGCAGAGGGTGGCGTCAGGAAGGGCATCCATCTTAAAACTTTGCCAAACAAATATAAGCGTTCATCTGAAGAATTCCATACCGGATCGGTCATGGCCCGGGTTAACAACGTCCACCCCCGGCATCGTTAACCTGCAGGGCACCGGTGGAAATACAGCTACTGTCGGGCAAAGATGAAGGAGAGGTGGAAAGCGGGTTCTTAGGCAGAAATAGAAGAGGAAAGCAAAGAGCCTAGAATTTAATGTGGGGACTTCGAATGTTGGGACTATGACAGGAAAATCTCAGGAGTTGTTAGACATGATAATTAGGAGAAAGGTTGATATAGTGTGTGTCCAGGAGACCGGGTGGAAAGGAAGTAAGGCTAGAAGAGTTGGCTAAGAATGTCTTGGAGGTGAAAAGAGTATCAGATGGAGCGATGAGGCTCAAACTTGAAATTGAGGGTGTTATGTATAATGTGATTAGCGGCTATGCCCCACAGGTAGAATGTGACCTAGAGGTGAAAGAGAAATTCTGGAAGGAGTTGGACGCAGTAGTTCTGAGCATCCCAGACAGAGAGAGAGTCGTGATTGTTGCAGATAATGGACATGTTGGTGAAGGAAACAGGGGTGATGAAGTAGTGATGGGTACGGCATCCAGGAAAGGAACTTGGAGGGACAGATGGTGGTAGACTTTGCAAAAAGGATGGAAATGGCTGGAGTGAAACTTTTTTCCAGAAGAGGCAGGAACATAGAGTGACCTACAAGAGCGAAGGTAGAAGCACGCACTTGGATTACATCTTGTGCAGACGATGTAATCTGAAGGTTACCGAATGTAAGGTAGTGGTAGGGGAGTGTGGCTAGACAGCATAGGATGGTGGTGTGTAAGATGACTCTGATGGTGGGGAGGAAGATTAAGAACACAAAGGCAGAGCAGAGAACTATGTGGTGGAAGATGAGAAAGGAAAAGTGTTTTGCAGCTTTTCGGGAAGAGGTAAGACAGGCTCTCGGTGGACAGGAGGAGCTTCCAGAAGACTGAACCACTACAGCCAACGTGATCAGAGAGACAGGCAGGAGAGAACTTGGTGTATCTTCTGGCAGGAAAGGAGAGAAGGAGACTTGGTGGTGGAACCTCACAGTACAGGAAATCATACAAAGAAAGAGGTTAGCGAAGGAGAAGTGAGACACTGAGAGGACCGAGTAGAGGCGAAAGGAATACATTGAGATGCGACATAGGGCAAAGGTAGAGGTGGCAAAGGCCAAACAAGAGGCATATGATGACATCTATGCCAGGTTGAACACGAAAGAAGGAGAAAAGGATCTATACAGGTAGGCCAGACAGAGGGATAAAGAAAGGAAGGATGTGCAGCAGTTTAGGGTGATTAAGGATAGAGATGGAAATATTTTGACTGGTACCAGTAGTGTGCTGGACAGATGCAAAGAATATTTTGAGGAGTTGATGAATGAGGAAAATGAGAGAGAAGGAATAGTAGAAGAGGCAAGTGTGGTGGACCAGGAAGTGGCAATGATTAGTAAGGGGGGAGTTAGAAATCCATTAAAGAGGATGAAAAATGGAAAGGCAGTTGGTCCTGATGACATTCCTGTGGAGGTATGGAAGCATCTAGGAGAGGTGGCTGTGGAGTTTTTGACCAGCTTGTTCAACAGAATGCTAGCGGGTGAGAACATGCCTGAGGAATGGAGGAAAAGTGTGGTGGTGCCCATTTTTAAGAACAAGGGTGATGTACAGAGCTGTGGGAACTATAGAAGAATAAAGTTGATGAGCCACACAATTAAGTTATGGGAAAGAGTAGTGGAGGCTAAACTCAGGACAGAAGTGAGTATCTGCGAGCAACAGTATGGTTTCATGCCAAGAAAGAGTACTACAGATGCATTATTTGCATGCATGTTTACAGATGACATTGTTATCTGCAGTGAAAGCAGGGAGCAGGTGGAGGAACAGTTAGAAAGGTGGAGGCATGGAAAGGAGAGGAATGAAGATTAGCCAAAGTAAAACAGAATATATGTGCATGGATTAAGAGAGGTGGAGGGTGAAGAGTGAGGCTACAGGGAGAAGAGATAGCAAGGGTGGAGGACTTTAAATACTTGGGGTCAACCGTCCAGAGCAATGGTGAGTGTGGTCAGGATGTGAAGAAACGGGTCCAAGCTGGTTGGAACAGGTGGAGGAAGGTGTCAGGTGTGTTATGTGACAGAAGAGTCTCTGCTAGGATGAAGGGCAAAGTTTATAAAACAGTGGTGAGGCCAGCCATGATGTACGGATTAGAGACAATGGCACTGAAGAGACCACAGGAAGCACAGCTGTTGGTGGCAGAAATTAAGATGTTGAGGTTCTCTCTAGGAGTGACCAGGTTGGATGAAATTAGAAATGAGCTCCTCAGAGGGACAGCCAAGGTTAGATGTTTGGAGATAAAGTTAGAGAGAGCAGACTTCGATGGTTTGGACACGTTCAGAGGAGAGATAGTGAGTATATTGATAGAGGGATGATGAGGATGGAGCTGCAAGGCAAGAGAGCTAGAGTAAGACCAAAGAGAAGGTTGATGGGTGTAGTAAGGGAAGACAGGAGGGCCGTTGGTGTTAGAGAGGAGGATGCAGGAGATAGGCTTACATGGAAAAGGATGACACGCTATGGCGACCTCTAACGGGACAAGCCGAAAAGAAAAGAAGGAAAATCCATGTCACGAGCAAAGATCTCCGCCTACCTCTCCGCCCCCAAGCCAGCGCTGTCAACATAAACACGTGGCCTCTCACCAGTGGGTCTTCTACATGGAGGCAAACAATCAGAGGAAAGGGGGGGAGTGGGTTTAGCCAAATATGGACAAAGTGGATACAAAACTGGGTCAAACAGAAGTAGCTGTCAGAGGGGCCTATTCTGGACACCAGTATGACAAAACCAAGGTGTTTTATTAAATGAAATTGACACTTTCATACTAAGTTAATGTTGGAGAGTCACTCTATGGAGGTCTAAACAGCCAAAATATGGGACCTTTAAGTAAAGTAATGAAGTACTTCGTTACTTCCAACCTCTGGCAATGTTTACCCGGAGTGAATTTGAAAGGAGGACCGTCAATGCTCTTTTCAGGGTATGTTAACATTGATATAACAGGGACTCCACTAAATTAAAAGTGGTATTCTTCATGCAAATACTGTCTCCTATTAAGAGTATACCAACAATTAGTCTGACTTCTATGGTTTGAGCTGAATTTTAAAAGTCATCATCACTCTTATCCATCAGAGGGCGTTTCATGGCTCCCCTGGAAGCGCAGGACACCCTTGCCTCTGGGCTCCCTAAAAAGCCCTCCAATCCCAGGCCCTCATCTTCTTCATCTTCATCTCTTTCGCTCTCCTCTGACTGAAAGGTAGAATTCAGATTCATAGCTATGGGCTAGCCAATAGCAGGGCACATAGAGACAAACAATCATTCACATCGAATGACAATTAGAGTCTTCAATCAAACTAACATCCATGATTTTAGAATGTGGGAGGAAGCTGGAGTATACAGGCAAGACATTTTAAATATTTCTATAGATTTACCTCATCACTGTCACCACCCAGCATCTTCCCAATGGCTGTTCCTAAGTGAAACAAAGCATACATAAACCCAGTCTATGTAGATGTCCGGGGTCATAATCATTTTGTTTATTTAGTTTTAGCAGATCATAATCTATGTGATGGTTTATTCATTGTATTTATTTTTAGTAGATGACATTTGTGCCAAGATATAACTTTAGCAACAATAAAATAAAAACAAAATGATGTCAAGAGTTTGTACTCATATGAAACTGGAGCTGTATCTGAACCAATTTGTTTGCTTACCTGCCACAATGTCATTTAGAGTCACCCGTGGATTAGAAGTTTGACAGTCATCAATGTCTCCATCTAGGCCTTTGTCATCAAGCGTGTCCTCTTCATTAACTGCAACACACACACACACGCACGTGCGCACGTGCACACGCACGCACACACACACACACTACTGAGTGCCACAAGGTAAATCTATAGGTTTTTAAACATGATTCCTTAATTGTGTTTGTCTTACATGAACTCATACAATCCTCATAATTCTCCTTCATTTGCTGCATCATCCTCTTTCGATTGTTTTCCTCCTGCAGGTATCCAGAGAACATATTAAAACCAAGTGACTAGGACAAAGCAGACATTGTTTTGATTCCTCATTTTTCCTTTTATGCGCCTAAATTCAAATATTTTTACTTTTATTCTCAGAAGACTTTTAATGTTTAAGAAGTCTCTCTTGTGGATATCGATCTCCCAGTAGTCTAGTCAGGTGAGGATTTTTGAGCAGGTCCCTACCTCATGGTCTGTTTTCCTTTTTCTTTTAAATCGAGTTTATTCATATAGCTCTTAATCACAAAAGACTCAAAAGCCTTCGCAGGCCCACAGTTGACAAATATCAGCGACATCCCCTGATGTAAAGCCCCCAACTATATAAAATGTGTATTTTGTTTAATACAGTGATCATCTGTGATAATTTACGTGCAGAAGAAACAATCTTTGTAGTGTTGTTTATGGATTACTTAAATTACAGTCATTTCCAGTTGTTAGTCCCAGGCTCGGCAAAAATGTGACATCACCAAAAATAATCACAGATGTCAATCTACATCTGCTAGATAGTGTGAATTGTATTTTAGTTGTTAAATTATACAGTAAATTATTTGTATGGTTTGAGCAAATTATAACATGGCCAACAATATGTTACAGACAGTGAGATCGTAAAGAGACAGTTGGCAGAGATCGGAAGCAGAGATGGGTGTAGTAAAGATACCCCTACAAATTTGGTAGAAAACCTTGCGCTTCCTTTCATAATTATTTTATCTGCCATATTATACTGCAAAATACTCCCGGAAATGTGGGACACTGATTGCAAATAAAGTCAATGCGCACACAAGAGTTTGGTGTAATGCTTCAAAAATGGAATACAAGCCAGTGAAAGTCCAGCAAAGCTAATTTTTTTTTATTTTACCGACAGTGTATTCATTAATGTTGCGCATGGTGTGTGACTGGTTCCTAATTTAGATTGAAATGTTGACAAGACAAAAAAAGAATTGACCCAATTTAACCGGTTGGAAAACTTGCTGTCAGAGTTGACTAGGTTAAATTTGAGTTTAGACCAGTGATCCCCAACCACCAGACCAAAAACCAGTACTAGTCTGTGAACCACTTGGAACGGGTCGCAAGGAGAGACTGAACACGGGATATTTTATTTATCAAAGTCTACAAGAAGTTTTACTTTGAAAATCAGGTGCATTCAGCCTGTGCCTTGTGAAGCAAGTTTTCTGAAATGACAGTGACCTAAACAAAATTACAGAGAAGGCAGGACAATGGGTCTTTGTTTTCTATTACCCTAAGATGGGACTGTCTCATTGAAGAAAAACCAGTGCAGGGCTTCCACTAATTACAAAAACTACATTCAATAATGGTGAGTTTTATTTTTAATATTTGTTGTTGTTTTTATTGTTTTCCTTTGCCAGCCCATGAATGTATTGCTTGATGTGAAACCCGTCTGTGACCCAAAAAATGTTTGGGATGGTTTAGACAAATTGCAAACATGATGGTCGGATCAGTTTTAATATCCTTTCTGCAGGTGATTCAGGGACAGTTACTTTTTTTTTTTTTTTTTAATGTTCCACTAAAAAATAAAAACACAGTCCCTTTTACATTCATTCACCTCAATCATCTTCTCTTGTCTGATATGTTTTTCCTGCTGCCACTCAAGGAAATAAAAGTTTGCAAAGTTTTCCACTTGCAACTTGTACTGCTCCTCCAGCTTCTCCTCGATCTTCTCATATTCATCCATGAACAATGGCCTGAGAGATTGAAAGGAACATTGTCTTGTTTAACAAAAAAAGACCATTTCAGTGAGAATGATAACTGTTCAAACAAAACGGTAAAGTCTTATCCTCGATGTGTCACACAATTTTTGACCCTATTGCATGAATTCCTTGGAGGACACATACAGTAGATGATGAGTGGGGTCATTAAGCTTCATGATTGTTGGTTTGGCATATGGTTCCAATACTGTGCATTTGAAACAGAATCACCAGTTTCTCCTACTGCTACGTCCTCAATGAGAATTTCTCCATTGTCATTACAAGGGAATATATTTATTTCTTTTTTTTACATTTATAGAAAAGTTGTAAACTAACCTGACACTTTGCAGAGTTTGGAGTCTCCTCTGATTCATTTCCAGCTGCCAATGTTTCTTTTCTTTCTTGGCATCCAGACTGGCAACATCAGAAACAACATTCCTCATCATGATTTTAGTCTTCTCCACACTCTCCTTAAGGGACAAAGATTTTATGCTAGTATATGAAGGAAATTATTGTTCAAGGTCATAATATCAAAACATTTTAAGAGATACAAACCAAGACCTCCTTGATGGCATGTCTCAAGGCCTTTTCTGTCTCATTGATCTCCAGAGGTCTTGCAATGGCAGCAGTTCTCAATTTCTTAAGAAAAATAAATAACACAAGATAGGCGCCAGGACGCCCGGCGACCCAAGTGAGGATAAGCGGTATGGAAAATGGATGGATGGAAAAGTTAAACTTTAATTTAACAGATAAATCTAGATAAATCAAGACTTTGTTCAGCGAATATTTTCTCTCACCCTTAGGTCCACCTCCTTTCCTAACAAATCATACAGAGATGCTCCTTTTGAAGTGGCCTCTGATGCCAGTTGCCGAGCTGCTTTCAGATCTGAAATCTGGAATAAAGACAAATGGAAAAATAAAACCTTTTCATTTACATACTCTGAGGACATTCAAAATACAGTATTTCAAATCTCTGAGGATTTTTTTTCTTACCAATTGTTCAATCCGTGTTCAGAATTAATTCAGTTGAGAAGGGTCAAATCAGAATATTTGTCCCTTAAAGGGAAATTGGTCTTGCAGCAGTAATACAAGGACAAGGTGTGCATGTATAATGCAAATTGACAATGTGTAAATTCACCAAGAAAACCCGAGACAAGACCAATGTCGCAGATTGATGACAACATAATTTCTCTCCATATACCCAAGTCAAGTCAACACGCCAACATGGAGAACCACAACAAAACATTTTTCATGGTATTACAGTAGTGTGCATAACACGAAGCTCAGCAAATTTATTCATTGAATCATTTTCCATACTGCTTTTCCTCACATGGGTCACGGGAGTGCTGGAGCCTATCCCAGCTGACTCTGGGCATGAGGTGAGGTACACCCTGAACTGGTCGCCAGCCAATCACAGGGCACAAACAACCATTTGCACTCACATTCACACCCACAGGCAATTTATAGTCTTCAATTAACCTACCCTGCATGTTTTTGGAATGTGGGAGGAAACCGGAGTACCCAGAGAAAACCTACACAGGCAAGGCTGGATTTGAACTCGGGTCCTCAGAACTGTGAGACAGATGTGCTAACCAGTCGTCCACTGTGACACCTAGCTCAGCAAATATCAGACATAAAATACTGTATCCAGCACAGGTTACAATTACAGTAAAAAGAAAAAAAACAGAAAATGCATTATCTCTTCGACTCGCTTGAGCTGGCCAGAGAATTTAACAATTACTAATTCAACAACACAGGCGATATCCTCATTTGCAAGAAAACATGGCAAGAGCCATCTCAAATGTTGAATCATCCTCCTCTTTGAGCATGTTCTTCTTCTTCAGGTCTTCCACTTCCACCTTCACCTCCTCTGTGGATTCCCCCCGTCACCCTCATTACTCTTCTTCCATTTTGGTTGAAGAGAGGTAACGCACCTGCTGCAGTTTATTTTATAGTGCTTAAACCAGATTGTGTGTCTACAATTTAGCAATCGTGTGCTTGCACACCTGATGGCTGTGTTTGACCAATTGGCTCATAGGTGTGCCAATTTGAAAGTCAGTGCTTTGGAATTGCAAGGAAGTGACATCATTATATAGTTCTGTCTAGTTTGTACGAGTGTTTGGTATTTTGCAAATGACGATGTGTATTGTTTTGCAAAATGTGTGAGGCTGAGATTGTGCTTATAGTTGTGAAAATCTGGGCCGATGTTTCGCTTTTTGAGTGTAAGGTTTTGATAATTGTGTAATACTTTTGATTTTAGAGTTCATGCAGTCGAAAAAATAATCTAATAGGTCTAACTCACAGGTATAAAACTCGAGGCTTGGGGGCCAGATCCAGTGCATCACATCATTTTATGTGGCCTAAGAAAGCAAATAATGTGCATCGACAGGTCTTCACTTTGAATAATGTTGAGGTGATGCAAGCATTTTATGTGATAAATCCCCCTTGTAAAATAAACTGAATAACAATTGAACAAACCATTTTTACTGGCTTGTCATTTCAATAGTAGTTATCCATCAATTTGTTGTGTACATACAGTGGGTACCGAATTAATTCAAACCCCCTTAAATTTTTCACACTTTGTTATATTGCAGCCATTTAAGTTCATTTTTTTCCTCATTAATGTCACACAGCACCCAATATTGACAGAATTTTTTTTTATTGTTGACATTATTTACAGATTGATTAAAAAAGAAAAACTGAAATATCACACAGCAATAAGTATTCAGACCCTTTGCTGCGACACTCATATATTTAAATCGGGTGCTGTCCATTTCTTCTGATCATCCTTGAGATGGTTCTACACCTTCATTGGAGTCCAGCTGTGTTTGATTATACTGATTGGACTTGAATTAGGAAAGCCACACACCTGTCAAAATAAGACCTTAGAGCTCACAGTGCATGTCGGAGCAAATGAGAATCATGAGGTCAAAGGAACTGCCTGGAGACCCCAGAGACAGATATGTGGCAAGGCACAGATCTGGCCAAGGTTACAAAAACATTTCTGCTGCCCTTAAGGTCCTAAGAGCACAGTGGCCTCCATAATCCTTAAATGGAAGACGTTTAGGATGACCAGAACCCTTCCGAGAACTGGCCGTCTGGCCAAACTGAGCAATCGGGGGAGAAGAGCCTTGGTGAGAGAGGTAAAGAAGAACCCAGAGATCACTGTGGCTGATCTCCAGAGATGCAGTCGGAGATGGGAGAAAATTCTAGAACATCAACCATCACTGCAGCCCTCGACCAGTCGGGGCTTTATGGCAGAGTGGCCCGACGGAAGCCTCTCCTCAGTGCAAGACACATGAAAGCCCCCATGGAGTTTGCTAAAAAAACACCTGAACGACTCCAAAATGGTGAGAAATAAGATTCTCTGGTCTGATGAGACCAATATAGAACTTTTTGGCCTTAATTCTAAGTGGTATGAGGGGAGAAAACCAGGCACTGCTCATCACCTGTCCAATATAGTCCCGACAGTGAAGCATGGTGGTGGCAGCAACATGCTGTGGGTGTGTTTTTCAGCTGCAGGGACAGGACAACTGGTTGCAATCAAAGGAAAGATGAATGCGGCCAAGTACAGGGATATCCTGGATGAAAACCTTCTCCAGAGTGCTCAGGACCTCAGACTGGGCTGAAGGTTCACCTTCCAACAAGACAACTACCCAAAGCACACAGCTAAAATAACGAAGGAGTGGCTTCATAACAACGCCATGACTGTTCTTGAATGGCCCAGCCAGAGCCCTGACTTAAACCAAATTAAGCATCTCTGGAGAGAACTGTAAATGGCTGTCCACCAACGTTCACCATCCAACCTGACAGAACTGGAGAGGATCTGCAAAGAGGAATGGCAGAGGATCCCCAAATCCAGGAGAGAAAAACTTGTTACATAATTTACAACAAGACTCATGGCTGTATTAGCTCAAAAGTGTACTGCTACTAAATACTGAGCAAAGGTTGATTGATGTCTGGTAAGATATGCAGATATGCATGTCAGATGATTGTACAACATCAGGGGCAATTTAGCATTGGGAGAGATATGTCTAAAAATTATTTGCATGTGAGTTTTTCAAATGCACAAGCTATTTGCACGTTTCCACAAATATATCCCCGTGTCATGGGTGTGTGTTCTGGTTGTTGTCTTCCCCCTGTCTCGTACACACCTGCTCCTGAGAGCATCTTCACCACCTGTGCCTCATTCACCCTCATTACCCCGTGCATTTAACCTCGTGTCTCATTCTTTCTAGTCGCCAGTTCGTTGTACCTTGTCGTCGCGTTCCAGAATTCCTTGTTTCCACGTCACCGACTCACAGTAAGACAAGTCCCTGTTCCGATTATCGACCTTGCCTTTTTACCTCACGTTTTTGGATACTGTTGCCTTTTCGGATTGCCTGCCTGTGTACTGACCTCTGCCCGTATATTAAACCTCTCTTTTTTTAAATTGTCCATTTGTAGTGGAGTCGTGCATTTTTGGGTCCTGTCCTCTGTTCCGTTCATGACAGAATGAACTGGCGATAACATGGACCCAGCAGACTCAGACCCGGTGCGCAAAGCCCTTCAAGCGCAGGGTCAACGCCTCTCGAAGCAGGATGAGCAGCTTGCTGCTCTCCACCTTCATCTAGAAGGACTGTCAGAGCATCAGGACAATATGATGAGACAGGTGGCCTCACAGTTTGAAGTTCTTATGAAAATGATTCAGAAGAAGGAACCAGTTGGTTCAACACCCGATACCGCCACGGTACCAACGTTTCCATGTGAAGCAGTTACCATGCAGCCACCTGCCACCTTCGCTGCTGTCTGCACAGCTCTCTCGACCGGAGAGGTTCTCTGGAGATTCTGGGAATATTAAGCCGTTCATCACTCAGCGCAAACTCCACTTTGAGCTGCAGGCAGCTGCCTTCCCCACCGAGCGGGCAAAAATTGCATTTGTCATTTCCCACCTGACTGGTCGTGCGGAGGTGTGGGCTACTGCTGAATGGAGCCGCAATTCCGCCGCGTGTCATTCTTGGGCTTCTTTCATAAAGACGATGGAGCAAATTTTCCAGTAATCCACTCCAGATTGTGAGGCAGCTCGCTCCCTTGTCACCTTACAACAAGGCAAGCGCAGGGTGTCAGATTACGCGATTGAGTTTCGCATTCTAGCAGCTGAGAGTCAGTGGAATAATAGGGCACTGCTCAATGCATTTTTTCAAGAACTATCTCCCACCGTCAAGGATCGTTTGGTCCCACTAGACCTGCCGACCAACTTGGACACTCTCATCGCTCTCGGCGTCAAAATCGACAAAAGGCTTTTGGATCGCGAGCTGGATCGCAGGGCTGCGTCACCGCGCACTTGGAGGATGAGCCTCGGTGACCAGCCAAACAAAGGCAGAGCCCCTGTTTCTGGTCTCAATCTACTGGCTAGCGTCACCACGAAAGAACCCATGCAACTGGGCAGGTTCCATCTCTCCCCTGAGGAACATCAACGCCAGCTGAGGGAAAGGCGGTGCTTCTACTGCGGGCAGTTGGGTCATTCCGTGACCAACTGTCACGTCAAGGTTGCCGGTTGCAGAAGCAAGGGTACGGGAGAGGTGAGTCTGAATTTCATTCAGGAAGACCTGCCCGGGTTCTTCCTAAAGTGTCACTGTGCTCTCCTGATCAAGAAATTCATACACCTGTATTAATTGACTCTGGTTCTGACGCAAACTTACTCAACTCCCTCCTTGTTAGATGAATGCACATTAGAACCTTTCAAATAAAACGCCACCGCAACACCTATGCTGCAGACGGCAGTTTTATGGGCAAGATCACTCACTGCACCCAAACACTCATATTGACATTTCCTGATTCCCACTCGGAACGCATTAGTTTTCATGTTTTTAACGCCATGAATCATGACCTTATTTTAGGGAACCCATGGTTGAAATTACATAACCCATGGGCATGTTATGTCATCGGGCAGCAATTGCACCCAGAACTGTTTCAAGCCTCCATGTGATGTTCAGGGATATGTTTCAAATGAAAATCCACAGACCCCATCAGGGGATCTTGATTTATCTCAAGTGCCCACCTGTTACCAGGACATTAAAGACGTTTTTTCCAAGTCCAAGGCCAAATCCCTTGCACCCCACAGACCTTATGACAGCAGTTGACTTGCTGTCTGGAAGCACAACAAATAAAATGAGGGAGGTATGTGGATGAATCACTGGCAGCCGGGATTATTCGCCCATCTTCATCCCCTGCGGGAGCCAGATTTTTCTTTGTGGACAAGAAGGACAAGACCTGTATCGATTACCGGAGTCTCAACGACATAACTGTGAAAAACAGGTACCCTCTTCCTCTCATCTCCACCGCCTCTGAGTTCCTGGAGGGAGCCTGCCTGTGTACCGACCTCTGCCCGTATATTAAACCTCTCTTTTTTTAAACTGTCCATTTGTAGTGGAGTCGTGCATTTTTGGATCCTGTCCTCTGTTCCGTTCATGACACCCCAATTCACACGCGTGTTTTTGAAATCCACAAATTATTTGCACGTTTTTCAAATTCACAAATATATCCTCGATTTAAACGTGGTTTGTTTTATGTTGTATGTGCATTTTCCAGTAATCCACTCCAGATCGTGAGGCAGCTCGCTCCCTTGTCACTTTACAAAAAGGCAAGCGTAGGGTGTCAGATTAAGCGACACCCTCCTTGAGCCGTTACCTTATCGTGGTGGAGGGGTTTGTGTGTCCCAATGATCCAAGGAGCTAAGTTGTCTGGGGCTTTATGCCCCTGGCAGGGTCACCCATGGCAAACAGGTCCAAGGTGAGGGACCAGACAAAGCATGACTCAAAGACCCCTTATGATGACGATGAACTCAGTTTTCCCTTGCCCGGACACGGGTCACCGGGGCCCCCCTCTGGAGCCAGGCCTGGAGGTGGGGATCGAAGGCGAGCACCTGGTGGCCGGGCCTGCACCCATGGGGCCCGGCCGGGCAGAGCCCAAAAGGGTAACGTGGGTCCGCCTTCCCGTGGGCTCACCACCTGTGGGAGGGGCCATAGGGGTCGGATGCAGTGCGAGCTGGGCGATGGCCGAAGGCGGGGACCTTGGCGATCCGATCCCCGGCTACAGAAGCTGGCTCTTGGGACGTGGAATGTCACCTCTCTGGCAGGGAAGGAGCCCGAGCTGGTGTGTGAGGTCGAGAAGTTCCGACTAGATATAGTCGGACTCGCCTCCACCCACAGCTCTGGTACCAGTCCTCTCGAGAGGGGTTGGACTCTCTTCCACTCTGGAGTTGCCCACGGTGAGAGGCGCCGAGCAGGTGTGGGTATACTTATTGCTCCCCGGCTCGGCGCCTGTACGTTGGGGTTCACCCCGGTGGACGAGAGGGTAGCCTCCCTCCGCCTTCGGGTGGGGGGACGGTTCCTGACTGTTGTTTGTGCCTATGCACCAAACAGCAGTTCAGAGTACCCACCCTTTTTGGAGTCCTTGGAGGGGGTGCTGGAGAGCACTCCCGCTGGGGACTCCATCGTTCTGCAGGGGGACTTCAATGCTCACGTGGGCAATGACAGTGAGACCTGGAAGGGCGTGTTTGGGAGGAACGGCCCCCCCGATCAGAACCCGAGCGGTGTTCTGTTATTGGACTTCTGTGCTCATCACGGATTGTCCATAAACGACACCATGTTCAAGCATAAGGGTGTCCACACGTGCACTTGGCACCAGGACACCCTAGGTCGCAGTTCGATGATCGACTTTGTGGTCGTGTTATCGGACTTGCGGCCGCATGTCTTGGACACTCGGGTAAAGAGAGGGGCGGAGCTGTCAACTGATCACCACCTGGTGTTGAGTTGTCTCCGATGGTGGGGGAAGATGCCGGTCCAACGTGGCAGGCCCAAACGTATTGTGGTCCAACGTGGCAGGCCCAAACGTATTGTGAGGGTTTGCTGGGAACGTCTGGCGGAATCCCCTGTCAGAAGGAGTTTCAACTCCCACCTCCGACAGAACTTTGCTCATGTTCCGAGGGAGGCGGGGGACATCGAGTCCGAGTGGACCATGTTCCGCGCCTCCATTGCTGAGGCGGCCGACCGGAGCTGTGGCCGTAAAGTGGTTGGTGCCTGTCATGGCGGCAATCCCCGAACCGCGTAATCTGACACCCTATCGTGCCTTTTTGGCCTGTGGGACTCCTGCGGCAGCTGATGGGTACCGGCTGGCCAAGCGGAATGCAGCTTTGGTGGTCACTGAAGCAAAAACTTGGGCATGGGAGTAGTTCGGTGAGGCCATGGAGAAAGACTTCCGGACGGCTTCGAGGAAATTCTGGTCCACCATCCGGCATCTAAGGAGGGGGAAGCAGTGCACCACCAACACTGTGTATAGTGGGGATGGGGCTCTGCTGACCTCGACTCAGGACGTTATGAGCCGGTGGGGAGCATACTTCGAAGACCTCCTCAATTCCACCGACACGCTTTCCCATGAGGGAGCAGAGTCTGGGTTTTCTGAGGCGGGCTCTCCTATCTCTGGGGTTGAGGTCACCGAGGTGGTTAAAAAGCTCCTCAGTGGCAAGGCCCCGGGGGTGGATGAGATTCGCCCGGAGTTCCTCAAGGTTCTGGATGTTGTCGGGCCGTCCTGGTTGACACGCCTCTGCAACATCGCGTGGACATCGGGGACAGTGCCTCTGGATTGGCAGACTGGGGTGGTGGTCCCCGTTTTTAAGAAAGTGGACCGGAGGGTGTGTTCCAACTACAGGGGGATCACACTCCTCAGCCTCACTGGTAAGGTCTATTCAGGGGTGCTGGAGAGGAGGGTCCGTCGGGAAGTCGACGGACCAGTGAGGAGGAGGAGCAGTGTGGTTTTCGTCCTGGCCGTGGAACAGTGGACCAGCTCTACACCCTTGGCAGGGTCCTCGTGGGTGCATGGGAGTTCGCCCAACCAGTCGACATGTGTTTTGTGGACTTGGAGAAGGCGTTCGACCGTGTCCCTCGGGGGGGAGTTTCCTCCGCCGGGTGTCCGGGCTCTCCCTTAGAGATAGGGTGAGAAGCTCGGTCATCCGGGAGGATCTCAAAGTAGAGCCGCTGCTCCTTCACATCGAGAGGAGCCAGATGAGGTGGCTGGGGCATCTGATTCGGATGCCTCCCGGACGCCTCCCTGGTGAGGTGTTCTGGGCACGACCCAGGACACGCTGGAGAGACTACATCCTTCGGCTGGCCTGGGAACGTCTCGGGATCCGCCCGGAAGAGCTGGATGAAGTAGCTGGGGAGAGGGAAGTCTGGGCGTCCCTGCTAAAGCTACTTCCCCCGCGACCCGACCTCGGATAAGCGGTAGAAAATGGATGGATGGATGTGCATTTATCGTAACTTATCATTTGTAAATATTCAGTTATATTTAGTCACAGGAATAAAGGCAACAAATCTCACTCGAGTGCCCAGTTCAAACTTGAACTTGGTGTCCTCCTCCACTCTGTCCCCCAGGGTCATTTGCTTGGTCTTCATTGCATTGTACAGCACCGTGGTGATCTTTAACATCTCTTTCACTGCATAACCATCAGCCTGGTAAAGACGCTTGGTGTTCATCTTGATGTGAGCTTTCGTTGCCTGTCACATGAGAGATTCACATTCTTTGATAGGAAAAACAGCCTTTGTGCTTGTTAAACTTAAGATGTTACCATGAACTGAGCCACAGTCTTGATGAGGAATATTCTGTCTGACTCTGTGTTCATCTCAGTCGGAATTTCCATCTGGGGTTCATAACTACATAGAGAAAATAAAGGTGTACATGGTTGTATTAGATAACATACAGTAATATAATCATCTGTATACCAGGGGATGAGTGCAATGATGAAAATCACTTGGACAGAATATGACAGAATTTTGACATGCTACAACGTTATTCCTAATTATATCACATTACTCGTATTAATAGAGATGTTTTAAACATACCATTTAGCAAGCCATATTAGGATTTCTGCCACGAGCGTAAAGTTTGGCGTTCTGAAGTTTTCCACAGATATCAAGCGAGGAAAGCCCAAAGCTCTCATCATTTCTGTGAAATCTATCCAAGGAGAAATCATTTCAGCATTAAGGGCGCCAGCAGACCCGCAGTGAGGATAGGCGGTTGGGAAAATGGATGGATGGATGGTATAAACCAACATCACATGTCAGTATGAGTACTTACTTTGCAAGTCTCTGAAAGACATCCTGCGAAGGGGCACTGAATGACAAAGCTTAGTCAGGGTGCGCAAATAAAAACAATCACAAACATAGGTTTTAGGTAAATGCACATCCATCCATTATCTTTGCAGTTTCTAAATCAAGATGGTGTGATCCAAACGTGTTGCAATGCTGTTTTTTATGATTAAAGGGAGCGCACAAAGACGTGCTCTGCTTTACGTTGTCATTATTACGCAATCTGTCACCGATTCGAAAATCGCTCGTTTGGGCGGCATGAGGTAAAAAATATATATATATATATTAAAAAGAAGGGGGGGGGGGAACTGAAATACGTCAATTCGTGAATAACACGAACTTTTACTTTTCTTTGTTAATTGTTTTCAGCGCGTTTTTGAAATGATAAAAACGTCATGAAAACGTTTTCTATGTCCAAGCCAGTCTCCACTTACATTTTCAATAGATTTGTTATATTCTGCACTGTAACGTGCTTCAAAACAAAGAAAGAAAGAAAGAAAGAAAGGCTTTGTGTGGACGTCGTTCCTTTTTGGTGTCACTTTCGGCTTGTTCCATCAGGGGTCACCACAGCCACACGCATGATTTGTTAGTCACGGTTAAATAATGATATACAAATATTACTCTGTTATCATAAGATCATTCAATTTGTGTTCGTTGCTAGGTCATGCCAGTGTATCACCCAGGGAGCATTTGTGACTGTCATTATATCTGATTTCACGATGTAATTAAATATAACCATGCAACATCTGGGACATACATATACTCGACTATCCCAGAATGCCATACCGAATGTTTGATGAAGACCTGATGTTGTGTTTCAATCCGCAAATGTGACTCTCATTATATCTGTGATATTAAAAATAATCCCCCATTATTACTGAACTCAAACATTCCACTTTTGGGAGATACCAGGATGCCACACAGAAAGTTTCATAGAGTTATTATGTAGCATGTCAGAATAAAAGCCTTTTGAAATCTGCCTATGGGACTGTCATTACATTCGATTTCAGATTGATGTTAAAAATAATCCCCCTGTTCTTACTCAACCATTCCACTTCTTGGATATATCAGACTATCCCATGACGCCACCCATACAGGACATTTCATGAAGATCTGGTTTTGCACTTCAAAAATAAAAGCCTTCTTGAAATATGCATGTGACTGTCATTACATACTGTATGATTCTGGTGAAGTGATATTATAAATAATCCGCCTGTTATCCCTGCTTTTTCAGTTTTTTTTTTCTTTTTACTCTAATTGTAACCTGTGCGGCGGCACGGTGCACGACTGGTTAGAGCGTCAGCCTCAGAGTTCTGAGGACCCGGGTTCAATCGCCGGCCCCGCCTGTGTGGAGTTTGCATGTTCTCCCCGTGCCTGCGTGGGTTTTCTCCGGGCACTCCGGTTTCCTCCCACATCCCAAAAACATGCATGGTAGGTTAATTGAAGTCTAAATTGCCCGTAGGTGTGAATGTGAGTGCTAATGGTTGTTTGTTTCTATGTGCCCTGTGATTGGTTGGCAACCAGTTCAGGGTGTACCCCGCCTCCTGCCCGATGACAGCTGGGATAGGCTACAGCACGCCCGCGACCCTAGTGAGGAGAAGTGGCTCAGAAAATGGATGGCTGGATGGATGTAACCTGTGCTAGGTACAATATTTTATGTCTGATATTTGCTGAGCTGGGCACTCCGGTGTCCTCCCACATCCCCAAAACATGTATTGTAGGTTCATTGAAGACTCTAAATTGCCCACTGCGGTCAAGCCAGCCTCCACTCGTAAAGTAGCAGTCAAACCAGCCCCCCCTAATTTTGTTCGTATTAGGCATTACGGTAATAAATCGCCAACTCGTGGCGAAAACCACCTTCAAAATAAAAGTGACAGACCACCAAGGACTCCACTAAAAAAGGTTTGATGAAGATCTGATATTGTATTTCAAAAAAAAGTCTCTGAAACTGCATATTTTGCTGTCATTACCCCTGACTGAAAAAAAATCAGTTAAAAAAAAATCTATGAGCTATCGCAACACCAGTCCAGTTCTGGGGGACACTGCACAACCCCAGGTCTCCAACAAAAGTGGTCCCTCCCAAATCCGATGTGGCATTTGAAAGTAAAGGTCCCCTGAAATTGGTATCTTTCACCGTCACTACCACTGATTTAAAACATTTATTTAAAAAAATCTATGCGATATCGCAACACCGATCCAGTTCTGGGGGACACCACACCACACCAGGTCTCCACCAAAAGAGGTTTGATCAAGATTAAAAAAAAAAAATAGAAAACCGTCTTTCTTATAACTATTTAAAATATACTGTTTTCCTTCCAGTTACTGATGGTGTCATGGTTCATTCGCCTGACTTCAATGCAGCCAGCATTGGTTCCCACTCAGTGATGGTCTCTACAGTATATGTGCCCTGCGACTGACTGCTGACCAGCTCTGGGTTTTTTCTGTCTTTTGCCCGAACTCAGGAGGGGTAGGCTTCAACACCCTGCGACTCAACAGGATAAGTGCTGTTGAAATGGATGGATCCATGCATGTCTTCCTTCCAGTGTCAGACTGGCATGAGAAATTATTACTCCAAGGTTGTGTCCTCTTTCCACTGCTCTTCTCTCTCTACACGAACAACTGCACCTCAACGCACCCGGCTGTCAAACTCCTGAAGTTTGCAGATGACACCACTGTCATCGGCCTCATCAAGGACGGTGACGAGTCTGCATGTCGACAGGAAGTGGAGCGGCTGGAGCTGTGGTGTGGCCGACACAACCTGAAGCTGAACACGCTCAAGACTGTAGAGATGATCGTGGACTTCAGGAGGCATCCTTCACCACAACTGACCCTCACGGTGTCCAGCTGCCTTGTGTCAACTGTCAAGACCTTCAAGTTCCTGGGAATTACAGTCTCTCAGGACCTGAAGTGGGCAACCAACATCAACTCCATCCTCAAAAACGCCCAGCAGAGGATGTACTTCTTGCGGCTTCTAAGAAAGCACGGCCTGCCACAGGAGCTGCTGAGGCAGTTCTACACAGCGGTCAACAAATCAGTCCTGTGTTCTTCCATCACAGTCTGGTTTGGTGCGGCTACAAAAATGGAAAAACTCCGACTGCAACGGACAATCAAAACTGGTGAAAGGATTGTCGGTACCCCCCTACCCACCCTTGAGGACTTGCACGCTGCCAGAACTAAGAAAAGAGCATGCAAAATCCTCTCGGACCCTCCACATCCCGGTCACCAGCTCATCCGGCTCCTTCCCTCAGGTAGGCGCTACCGATCTAGAACACCGAGAAACTAGAATAAGCAAACATTCCAACAGCTTCTTCCCTCTTGCAATCAACTTCTTAAACACCTAACCTACAATTTCATTACAATATGCTGGCATTTTTTTGTCTTGAGTTTGTTGTCACATTTCAGTCAGGCCAATTATACATTACTCATGCACTCACTGTAGTAGTCTCGCCACGCTGCACTATTTGCTTATCTGTTGTTGACCAATACTGGCCACTCATGCCAGAGTAGCATCTGCTCCATTTGCACACTGACTGAGGAGTATCTGCAACATTTGCACAATCAACATTGTACCAGATTATCGCACTACTCACTTGAAGTCTCGGCGCCCTTTGCACAAAGGTCATTGCACCGGACTATTGCAATATTATCCGGACTATCTGCTGGGGTACTTCAATGATCACGTGGGCAATGACAGTGAGACCTGGAAGGGTGTGACTGGGAGGAACGCCCCCCCCCCCCCCCGATCGGGACCCGAGCGGTGTCTGACTTCTGTCCTCATCACAGATTGTCCATAGCGAACACCATGTTCAAGTATGGCCTGGGAATGCCTCGGGATCCCCCCGGTAGAGCTGAACGAAGTGGCTGGGTAGAGGGAAGTCTGGGCGTCCGTGCCCCCGCGACCCGACCTCGGATAAGCGGTAGAAAATGGATGGATGAATGGATGGATGGATGGATGGATGGACATCAGATTTGGGTGGCACCACTTTTGTTGGATACCTGGGGTGGTGTAGTGTCCCCCAGAACTGGACTGGTGTTGCGATATCTCATAGATTTTTTTTTCATAAATGTTTTAAATCAGTGGTAGTGACAGTGAAAGATACCAATTTCAGAGGACTTTTACTTTCAAATGCCACATCAGATTTGGGAGGGACCACTTCTGTTGGAGACCTGGGGTTGTGCAGTGTCCCCCAGAACTGGACCGGTGTTGCGATATCTCATAGATTTTTTTTTTAAATGAATATTTTAAATCAGTGGTAGTGACAGTGAAATATACCAATTTCAGGGGACTTATTTTGAAATATGCAGGGTTGAGGGAACTTTTATTTTGAAATGCCATATCAGATTTGGGTGGGACCACGTTTTTTGGAGACATGAGGTGGTGTAGTGTCCCCCAGTTCTGGATTCTGTGTTGCGATATCACATAGATGTTTTTTTAATGAATTTTTTAAATCCGTGGTAATGACAGTGAAATATACCAATTTCAGGGGACTTATTTTGAAATGCCACATCAGATTTGGGTGGGACCCCTTTTGTTGGAGACCTGGGGTTGTGCAGTGTCCCCCAGAACTGGACCGGTGTTGCGATATCTCATAGATTTTTTTTTTAAATGAATATTTTAAATCAGTGGTAGTGACAGTGAAATATACCAATTTCAGGGGACTTATTTTGAAATATGCAGAGTTGAGGGAACTTTTATTTTGAAATGCCATATCAGATTTGGGTGGGACCACGTTTTTTGGAGACATGAGGTGGTGTAGTGTCCCCCAGTTCTGGATTCTGTGTTGCGATATCACATAGATGTTTTTTTAATGAATTTTTTAAATCCGTGGTAATGACAGTGAAATATACCAATTTCAGGGGACTTATTTTGAAATGCCACATCAGATTTGGGTGGGACCCCTTTTGTTGGAGACCTGGGGTTGTGCAGTGTCCCCCAGAACTGGACCGGTGTTGCGATATCTCATAGAATTCTTTCAACAGATTTTTTTCAGTCAGGGGTAATGACAGCAAAATATGCAGTTTTCAGAGACTTTTATTTTGAAATACAATATCAGATCTTCATCAAACTTCTTTTAGTGGAGTCCTTGGTGGTCTCTCACACAGATCTGGACTTGTCCTGCGATACCAATGGGATTATTTTAGGGTGGCTGTAGCTCAATAGGTAGAACAAGTTTCTAATCCCTGCTATGACTGTCCGCATCTCGAAGAGTCCTTGGGCAAGACGCTGAACCCGAATTTGCTCCCAGTGGCCTGGCAGTGCCTTGCATGGCAGCAGTCCCTCATTGGTTTTTGAATGTGTGTGTGAATGTGAGGCTTTGTAAAGCGCTTTGGGCACTGTGATGGTGTAGATAAAGCGTTATATAAGTGCAGTCCATTGACCATTTATTTTTCCTAACATATCAAATAAACTACAATTTTTAATGCATCTCAAGATTCAAATTAACCTTGCTGGTTTCATTCCTTAACCGAAGAGCATTGACGTGCGTATTACTGGGAGGCTTTTATTTTTAAGGTGGCTTTCGCCGCGACTTGGCGATTTATTACCGTAATGCCTAGTATGAACAAAATTAGGGGAACAAAATTAGGGGCAGCTGGCTTGAGTGCTATTTCACGAGTGGAGGCTGGCTTGACCGCAGTAAATTGCGCGTAGGTGTGAATGCGGGAGATATCCAAGGTTAACATCAGGAAGTTCAATTAAGAGATGCATGTTGCATTTGTATCGTGCTAGTGTTTTTATGGATGACAAAGAGTCCCAAAATCAAATAAATACATTGTTAAATAATTTTTTGCATGACAAAATATGGAGTTAACATGTTTATTGTACTTGTTTCATCAACACAGCAGCTACAATGTCAGCTTTGTTCAAAAGGTCACTGTTGATTCGCTGAGGTGTCTCATCATCACTCAGCAGAATCATCTTGCAATTACCCTGCAAGTACTGTATGTTAAAACACAAATGGAATGTTTGCTGTTGGTGTCCTGCTTACAGTACACAGAATTGACTAACACTGTAAATAACTGCTGCTGTGGAATATTATTTTAAGAAATTTTGAAAGTGTGGTACGAGTACCTTTAGTGGTACGTGAAAAAAATAATTACCTAAGTACAAGCACAGTTCAGTTATATTTAATTTTTTAATACAACACATTTGCATATTTAAAGGAACTAGTTAATGGTGTGACCATTGATACTAATTCCATAGTTTGGGACTTACAAATGATGTCTGCAGAAAAAAAAATCCCCCACAAAACAGACTTGGAAGTAACTATAGTAATTTTAGGCTTGTTTTCTTTTTTTGTACATGTCAACCTGTCACAGCCTGACACGTAACAAGCAAGAGCTGATGACATTTCCTCATTGAACTCTGCGGTGTCATTTTAGCCTAGATTGTCTGGGTTTTTTGTTGTTGTTGACAATAACGAGTGAAAACAGTGATAGGGAAACATGTTGGAAGGCTTGTTGCTTAAAAACATCGACTTGAAATGCCTCCTTGAGGAAAGAAGAAAGCCACGTCATCCCACATGAAGTAATTCTTGCAAATTAATTTCCTCATGTCAGCTTAATTTTGTATTGCACCACAAATGCCACAAATGTTTCAAAAGAGTTCCTATGGATGACAAAGGCGATTCTGTAGGTGGCATTGTGTGACAAAGACGCTGACTTGGCTAGCTGTCATAACGTTGGATGATGAGGGTTTTGATCCCGGCCAAAGTGTTACTTTGCTTAAAGTCCCACAGCGAGAGAAAGTTAGCCGGCCGTTTGATATTCGCCTGACATTCAACAAAGCTTTTGGTGAAATCATTAAAAATCAGTAAAAACACATTTCTCATTCTGATTGCTGTAGTAGTTTGGAATGGGAGGCCACTACTTTCTACAGGTCAAATTTTGCAGATATCTTGCATTGTGGTTAAACTGTGTGGAATTAATTGTCAAAAATATTCACCAAAAATCAACAATTACCAAAAATATTCACCCAAAATGAATAAAAACACTTTTTCTTTTTCTGATTGTTGTAGGAGTTGTCAATGTGAGTCCACTACTTACCGCAGGTCAAACTTTGCTGATAGCTTGCATTTTAGAGAAACTGTGTGCAATAAATTGTCAAAAATATTCACCAAAAATTAATAAAAACACTTTCACATTCTGATTGCTGTCGTAGTTGGCAATGAGAGTCCACTACATACTACAGGTCAAACTTTGCTGATAGCTTGCATTTTGGACAGAGTGTGCAATTGTCAAAAATATTCACCAAAAATCAAGAATTATCAAAAGTATTCGCCAAAAGTCAGTAAAAACACTTTCTCTTATTCTGATTGCTGTAGTAGTGGGCAATGGGAGTCCAATCCTTACTACAGGTCAAACTTTGCTGATATCTTGAATTTTGGAGAAACTGTGTGCAATTAATTGTCAAAAATATTCACCAAAAATCAATAATTACCAAAAATATTCACCCAAAATGAATAAAAACACTTTTTCTTATTCTGATTGTTGTAGGAGTTGTCAATGTGAGTCCACTACTTACCGCAGGTCAAACTTTGCTGATAGCTTGCATTTTAGAGAAACTGTGTGCAATAAATTGTCAAAAATATTCACCAAAAATCAATAGTTATCAAAAATATTCGCCAAAAATTAATAAAAACACTTTCACATTCTGATTGCTGTCGTAGTTGGCAATGAGAGTCCACTACATACTACAGGTCAAACTTTGCTGATAGCTTGCATTTTGGACAGAGTGTGCAATTGTCAAAAATATTCACCAAAAATCAAGAATTATCAAAAATATTGGCCAAAAGTCAATAAAAACACTTGTTCTTATTGTGATTGCTCTAGTACTTGGCAATGAGAATCCATTACTTGTTACAGGTCAAACATTGCTGATATCTTGCATTATAGTGAAACTGGATGGAATTAATTGGCAAAAATATTCACTAAAAATCAATAAACACTTTCACATTCGGATTGCTGTAGTAGGTGGCAATGTGAGGCCACTACTTACTACAGGTCAAATTTTGCAGATATCTTGCATTTTGGTTAAACTGTGTGCAATTAATTGTCAATAATATAATAAAATATTCATCAAAAAGAAATAATTGGTCACGATATGATGTTAATGGGACCCAGAAGCAAGCAGAGGCTGAAACGATTGTGGTGACAGGTTTATTGAAGCGAATATTTAGGATGGATCCTCGGGGGGTATTGGCAGGTCGTCGAGGCGGGGAATGTGCGGCAGGCGGTGGCGTGGACAGGTGGATGGCTTGGTGGTGTGGCGGAGGAGGTCAGCACAGCAGGGAACACGGAGGGAGCACTGAGAAGAAGGAAGAACACGGAGGTCAGAAGGGAATCGGGAACTGGTGTATCTTATGAGTAAGTGGACAGCTGTTGTACCGCAGGAGAGACGCTAATACTCTGTATTTTCCGGGATCCGGCAGGCTTTTATGCAGGTGATGATGAGGGCTGATTGATGACAGGTGCGCGGCCGAGGGGAGCGCAAAGCGCCACCCAAGCTCCAACAACAGACTGCAAGGCACAGCTCATGACATAATTGGCAAAAATATTAACCAAAAATCAATAAAAACACGATGCTTGTTGCGTCATGTAAGACACATTTTCTAACTCTACAATTGCAGTTAATCGTTAATTTTTTTTAATTAAATTTGTTCATTGGCGGCACGGTGTACGACTGGTTAGCAAATCTGCCTCACAGTTCTAAGGACCGGGGTCCAAATCCCGGCCCCGCCTGTGTGGAGTTTGCATGTTCTCCCCGTGCCTGTGTGGGTTTTCTCCGGGCACTCCGGTTTCCTCCCACATCCCAAAAACATGCAGGGTAGGTTAATTGAAGACTCTAAATTGCCCGTAGGTGTGAATATGTGAGTGCGAATGGTTGTTTGTTTATATGTGCCCTGCGATTGGCTGGCGACCGGTTCAGGGTGTACCCCGCCTCTCGCCCGGAGATAGCTGGGATAGGCACCGGGACGCCCACGACCCGAGTGAAGATAAGCGGAACGGAAGATGAATGAATGAATGAATTTGGTCATTTGTCAATTACACATAAGTAATAGTAATTGGAAATAATAAATATTAGATCATTATAATTATTACGATAAACAAGCTATCAACATTAACCAATGGCAAAATCTTGTCATAGAGTATACAGTACCCTCCAAAAGTATTGGAACGGCAAGGTCAATTCCTTTGTTTTTGTTGTACACTGAAGATATTTGAATTTCAGATCAAAAGATGAATATGAAATAAAAGTCCAGAATTCCAGTTTTTATTTCCTGGTATTTACTTCTAGATGTGTTAAACAACTCAGGACAGATCTGGCACCTTTTGTCTGAAGGCACCCACTTTTCAAGTGAGTAAAAGTACTGGGATAGATATTATTAAATTAACTTAAAGTGAATAACATTTAATATTTGGTGGCATAACCCTTACTTGCAATAACTGCATAGAGCCTGCGACCCATTGACTTCACCAGACTGTTGCATTCTTCATTTGAAATGCTTTTCCAGGCCTTTACTGCAGCCTCTTTCAGTTCTTGCTTGTTTCTGGGGGTTTCTCCCTTCAGTGGATTTTGCCAAGTACAGAGATGAGCCACAAATGTTTTGGATATTTTCTGGACTGATGAGACTAAGATTAACCTCTCCCAAAGTGATGGAAAGACCAAACTATGGAGAAGGAAAGGATGTGCTTATGATCAAAACACTGTGGGTTTCTCCCTTCAGTCTCCTCTTCAGGAGGTAAAATGCATGATCTATTGGGTTAAGGTCTGGTGATTGACTTGGCCAGTCTCAGACTGTCCACTTTCCCCCCCTGATGAAGTCTTTTGTTGTGTTGGCAGTGTTTTGGGTCATTGTCTTGTTGCATGATAAAGCTTCTCCCGATTAGTTTGGATGCATTTTCCTGTAAATTGACAGACAAAATGGTTTTGTAGACTTCAGAATTCATTCTGCTGCTACCATCATGAGTTATATAATCAATAAAGGCTAGTGAGCCAGTTCCAGAAGCAGCCATGCAAGGCCAAGCCACCATGCTTCACAGATGAGTTTGTGTGTTTTGGAAAATAAGCAGATCCTTTCTTTCTCCATACTTTGGCCTTTCCATCACTTTGGTAGAGGTTAATTTTGATGCCATCAGTCCAAAAATGTTTGTTCCAAAACCTTTGTGGCTCATCTCTGTACTTCTTTGCAAAATCCAATCTGGCCTTCTGATTCTTTTTGCTGATAAGTGGTTTCCATCTTGTGGTATGGCCTGTATATTTCTTCTGTCGAAGTCGTCTTCTAACAGTGGATTGTGATACCTTCACTCCTGCGCTGTGGTGGTTGGCAGTGATGTCAGTGACTGTCATCTTTGGGTGTTTCTTCACAGCTCTCACAATGTTTCTGTCATCAACTGCTGTTGATACCCTTGGTCGACCTGTTCGATGTCTGTTGCTCAGTACACCAGTAGTTTCTTTCTTTTTCAGAACATTCCAAATTGTTGTATTGGCTATGCCGAATGGTTGTGCAATAGCTCTAATCGATTTCCCCTCTTCTCTCAGCTTCAAAATGGTTTGCTTTTCTCCCATAGACAGCTCTCTGGTCTTCATGTTTGCTTAAAACCAATTGCAGTTTTAACAGGTGAAACCCAAAGCCAAAAACAAGAACTATCTAATGTTTCAGCGATCAATCTAAAACACAACACCTGAGCAACTAGAAACACCCATCAGTCACATGTTCCAATACCTTTGCTCACTTGAAAAGTGGGTGGCTTCAAACAAAAGGTGCCAGATCTGTCCTGAGTTCTTTAACAAATCAGAATCAGAATCATCTTTATTTGCCAAGTATGTCCAAAAAAACACACAAGGAATTTGTCTCCGGTAGTTGGAGCCGCTCTAGTACGACAACAGACAGTCAATTGACGAGAACACTTTTGAGACATAAAGACATTGAGAAAAACAGTCACTGAGCAATAAAGGGTTGCTAGTTATCTGGTAATGCCGGTACATTTTTACATCTAGATGTAAATACCATGAAATAAAAGCTGGAATGCTGAACCTTTGTCTCATATTCATCTTTTGATCTGAAACCCAAATGTACTCAGTATACAACAAAAACAAAGGAATTGACCTTGCCTTTCCAATAGTTTTAGAGGGGAATGTATAACACTAGAAAATATCTCTGCTAAACATAAAAACCAAATGGATAACTTTCAGAAAAACTGGTCCACTCTTATTAAAATGTTGAACCTTGATTCTTGTCTGCCTGGGAAAGAATATCATACAGAAATGTAATGTAATGTGACCAAATCATGTCTTCTCATTTTAGACTCCTGTTCACATTATAGGGTCACTTGCATGTACTTGAACCCCTATCCTTCTGGATGTGCGGTTTGGGCCTCTGGGGATGCTCGGCCTGTTTCCCCTTCCTCCTCTTGGGTCGGGTTTTGTCCGTGTTGCTTTCCTCCTAAATAAATAATGTAATGATATTATTGGAAATGACTGCCAGTTTTATTTTCTTGAGCAAAAAATACATAAAATCAACTTGTTAGAGAAATATGGATCATTAAGACTAATACCGCCTTTAGTGTTAAAGAACTGTTTGCTTTTAAACCTTTTAGGCACAATCTATTTGAAAACAAAATACATTTTAATTTAATCATTATTTAAGTAGTCCCCCCCTCCCCCTATATTCAAGCTCAGTGTTAATGTTCAAACTGTGCATAATGTTACAATGGTTTACAATAAAATTAAATATACTTTTTAGGAATAAAATCCCTGTCTCGCTTTTGATGAACACTTGGGACAACTACGCTACTCTATTTTATGTCAGTCATGATGGTGGTACTTGAAAAGTATTTTTTCAGGTGGTAGTTGGTGTAAAAGGTTTTACAACCACTGCTCTAAACAATTTAACGATGCTCAAAATAGGTGTTAATTAAATTGATGATCGATTAGCTGTCAATAAATCGATTAATTGTGACACCTCTAGTGATATGCATTTTTTACTGTTGACCAGGGGCATAGCACCAGATTATGGGCCCCCTATAAAGCACCTTCAGAGTTAGGCCCCCTTTGAAAAAATATTGTCAAAAATATTGCCATTGGTTGATTGTCATTGTTTTCCTTCCACAAATTATTTTTCAGCGGGGGGTTTCTTCAAGGTGTTATTTGTCGATAGGGGGGGGGATTCAGGGCCATGGGACAATTGACCCCCCCATTGACACCCCTGCTATTGACAGATAATTTCTATGATAATGCGCAGGGAGCCTATTGTTTTTTTGAATGAGTGAATCCACGGCACACAAACGTTAGGCATGCTGAAGAGTTATCTGTCACCCAGCTCCAGGCCAAGTTGATCGAGAGGGTGAGACAGGCTTGAGGGCTGGGCCGGGGCTGAGTGGCTGAGCGCGAGCGGTCTCCTGCTCCACGCACTCATTGCAGCGGAAGGGACGGATGCGGCGATTGAAGGCATGGACATACGTGTACGGCCCTGTCTCCGTTCTTAGAAGCCTTTTTAAAGCCTGCGGAACTTGCCCGAATATTTTACACGTTGACACTATGAAGTGCTGTCACAATCCCATGTAAACACAACGTAGTGGAGGCCTTTGACCGTTGTTGGTGGTAAGCGAGCATTTATTCATCCCTGCTAACTATAAAGCGTAGCCAGCAAGCTAACCTGCTAGGAGACAACAATGTGATTGTTGGCTTTATCATTTATTAGAACCGTGGACTATATATATTTTTTTATATAACGTAACTCATTGCACAACTTGTAATTTACTAGCCCCTCGTCATACCTGCACACAAGGGTGTTGGCTACCTTTCGGGTCGCTTTTGCGGTGCTAGCTCAGTGACGTAAGGAAATGTTAGCTAACGTAAACTGTGGCATTTTAGTCATCTTCCGGGGACAGTTTGTCGTAATAAGTAGCAAGTTGGCATTTCACGCGTACTAATGACATCCATGTGTTGCTCGTATCTACGTGTCCTGTGTTTATGCTGTCCGAGGTTTGTGAAGCTGTTTGTCATAAACAATACCCTCGAGTATAATACAACAAGCAAGTCAGCAACCCTCTCTGTTTGTTTGTTCGTAGCACTAGCAGGCGTGTGGCGTCTTTAGAAACGTTAGACCCGAGCTAACAACGTTAGAAAAAAATAAAATAAAAATGTTCTAGCAAGTTGACCCCTTGGCTATTAGCTTATATAAATACTGACATACTACACTCAAACTAACGCCTAAACTCAACTGCAGCAAAGCTGTTGCATTGTCTGGAATTTATCAGCGTGTCAACACCAAAGGAGTCGCTTAAAGCAACTCACTCACCTTTACAGTATTTTGAGTACAGTATATTCCAAAAAGGTAAATATTAAGTCTGATGCATTGTTTTACCTATATCAATACTGTGTGCAGGCGTCTACCGAGCCAAAAATACCAGTTTAAGAATTAAGAAGCCAAATGTAAAGAATGCAAGGGAGATATTTGGAGTTGTGGGCTCTTCAGTGAGGTCTGCATCATTATCTATACGATAATGATGCAACGATAATGATGCAGGTGAGCATTTCTCTAAGGTGCTCTGTTGTGGAATTGTACTTGTCTGTTACTCTTAGAGACCCTTTCTACTGTACATGAAAATACTTTATGCTCTCAATGCACATACAGTAGGTGTTAAAGTATACTCACAGCCTTCCTGGCGTTGAACAAACAAAAGTGAAATTGACTCGGAAATACAGTGGGGGGAAAAATAAATAAACACCGTGACAATCGAGCTTTGTCTTTTTCACTTATGGAGTCACAGGAGGCATTTTTATTGATACACACCCACATTGCCACAGTTTGTTGCTTTTTCATTTTCCACAAAATCAATCCCTTCAGTTGTCCAATGTTCTTTTGTCAGTTCAGTAAAATACTGGGATAATTTACTATCAATAAAACAGATCTGATCTTGTGGTTAGATAAGACTGCTCACGACTTGATATTTCTTAACGTCACATCTGTGCATCTTTAGTAAAGTTCAGTTTTAGTTCACATGGCATGACATTCCTGTATGTCAAATCTCTCAAGTATTTTCTCAACAGATCTGTTTTGTGACCTCTTTAAGAATTCTTCACAGTGGTCAAAATAAATTCGAAAATAATTTCTTAATTTTACCATGTACTTCATTTTGAAATTTGCTGTGCGCATGTCCTTGACATTGCTAAGTGCATTTTCATCACTTGCTGCATTGATTAAATCATCAGCCCATATTAACAGGATAATTTTTGCATTTTCAGTTTCTTGTGTATATAGACAATGCTCAGTTGGTTTCTTCACAAATTTGTTTTCGGTTAGATTCTTGCCTAGCATTTTATTCCAGTTTGTACAAGATTGTTTTAGTCTATATAATGACTTTTTCAACTTGTATACCAACTTTTATTTTGCGTTTGATTTTACTTCATAACCTCTCTTTTGATTTTACTTCATAACCTTCTGTTCAGCCGTTTTAACTGGAGGTTGACTGAGTTGGTTTTGTAGGCTCAACAGTACTTTGTCTGGTTTTGGTTAGGTTTTTCACCTCAAAATCATTATCCTCAGGGATGCATTTTGTGTGAATTTGCTAGTCTATGGTAGCTTGAGTTACAAACTGTACAAGTCTGTGCTTTTGCACCTTCTCACTATCTGGATAGTAGATTATATATGTCGAACTATTTTTGTCATGTCCTTTGAAAAGACCTTTGTCACGGCGTGAATCAAGTTTTCGTTTGTTCTGTTTGTAGTCTCAACATGTCAGGCCAAATTTTTGCATTTTGGAAACAGGATGTTTTCCTGCATGTATAAAGTAGGCGGTTTGCTTTGTGCGTTTATTGAAACACCTGTTCCTCACTACGACTGCTGCATGTACTGCATACACCCACAACTCTTTTGGTAACTTGCTTTCAATTAGCAAGCACCTTCTCATCTCATATAAAGTTTGCCAATTTCGCTGTCCAGTGTCGTTTTCATCTAGTGAGTGTGGTGCTGAAATTGTGTCTTATAACATTTTTAATAAGCGGAATTCAGTAGTCTTTCCCAGTGAATTCTGTGCCATTGTCCGATCTAATACATTTGATTTTTCCGTATGGTGCTACATCGGCAAAAAATTTCTCTGTTGCCGCCACAGTGTTAGTTTTGTTCTTCAAGAAATACACAAATCCAGCACTGGAATAATTGTCAGGAAATGATCATGTATATTTATATCCATCTTTCGACACCGGTTCTATTGGTCCTGCGAAGGTCTGTATGAACTAGCTCTAGAGTGCTTGCATCTAAGTCTCTGTTTCGCATTTGGGTGAATATCCCCTGCTTGCACATGCCACAATGCGTAGTAGGCTTGCATACTTTGATTTTCATACCATCCACCACATTTTGTAACTTTTGTACGTCATCATAATTAGTGTCCCAGGACATAATTTCTGTACATCATAACACCCTTTTGTTATTGTTTGAGCATCGTCATCGCGATGTATGTGTGCGAATAGTCATATTGCAGGGTCCGCTGCGATGTTGGTATACTGTAATATACAGTGAATCAACTGTACAGTTAAAAAGTGACAAGCACAGCGACCTGTTTTGACATGCTAATAAGATTAGCACCCATGTTACGGTAAATTATAATGCTTCAAACAACACACGGAGCAACCCAGAGTGTTGTCTACTTATCTCCTTGTATTATAACTATGAAAGAGAACAATGTACAACTGCTGCATTTCCTATTTCGCTCTTGCGAATGTAACTATGATGGCACATTGTGAGTGTGCGAGGTGTGTTCAGGGACACTGTGGAAATGGGAGTGAATGGATTCTTTGTTTTGTTTTTTTGTAATACACTACATAATTGTAAAAATTGATGACTAGGGAAGTTATTATTTATATTAGAATTAGGGATGTCCCGATCCAACTTTTTCACTGCCGATCCAATACTGATATTGCAGCCTTGAGTTTTGGCCGATACCGGTCCAATCTAATATTAGGAATACATACTTTTTTGTAGTATGGAATGTTAGAAAAGGCTTGATCAAGTGAACAATAATCAGCAACAGTAGGTATGAGGAAAAACTGACCCATTTATTACGAACCAGTGGGTTACATAAAGTGACTTTCAAAATATGAATGTTAGACTACAATTGAATAACATGAATAAAAAGAATGTGAGTGAAAATGGTTGTTTGTTTATATGTGACCTGCGATTGGCTGGGACCAGTTCAGCGTTTACCCTGACTCTCGCCTGAAGATAGCAGGGATAGGCTCCAGCACGCCCGTGACCCTAGTGAGGATAAGTGGAACGGAAGATGAATGAATGAAAAACATTTTTTTTTATTAGAAAATCCTGAAAATTACTAAAAAATATATATTTAAATTGCAACATAACCACTGCTTAACTTAAACATAAGCATATTCTACAATTGAGTAGATTCAATGCCATTATAAATTAGAAAACTGAAAAATAACCTATAAATAAATAATAAATAGCGGCACGGTGGCGACAATAAATAGCGGCACGGTGGACGACTGGTTAGAGCGTCAGCCTCACGGTTCTGAGGACCAGAGTTCAATCCCCAGCTCCGCCTGTGTGGAGTTTGCATGTTCTCCCCGTGCCTGCGTGGGTTTTCTCCGGGCACTCCGGTTTCCTTCCACATCCCAAAAACATGCATGCTAGGTTAATTGAAGTCTCTAAATTGCCCGTAGGTGTGAATGTGAGTGCGACTGGTTTGTTTGTTTGTATGTGCCCTGCGATTGGCTGGCAACCAGTTCATGGTGTACCCCGCCTCTTGCCCGATGATAGCTGGGATAGGCTCCAGCACGCCCGCAACCCTAGTGAGGAGAAGCGGCTCAGAAAATGGATGGATGGATGGATGGATGGATGGATAAATAATAAATGCAAATTATACATTTAAAGTGCATAATAAAAAAGTTAAATTCTGTTATTTTTTTCAATGTCAATATATGGTGGGAACAGCATTTGACAACACACTTTTGAACTTCTTGATGCAACTGGGGTTTTATTGACACTGCAAACAGGAAGGGGCTCAGGGCTGATCCCTGATGCAGTCCCACCTCCACCTTAAATTCCTCTGTCACACCTACAGAACACTTCACCCTCGTACATGTCCTGTGTTATTCTAACATACTTCTCTGCCACTCCAGACTTCCGCATGCAGTACCACACTTCCTCTCTGGGTACACTGTCATAGGCTTTCTCTGGATCCACAAAGACACAGTGTTTTCCATCAACATCCTCAAGGCAAATAATGCATGAGACCATACTGTTGCTCGCAAATACTCACTTCTGTCCTGAGTCTAGCCTCCACTACTCTTTCCCATAACTTCATTGTGTGCTTCATAAACTTTATTCCTCTATAGTTCCCACAGCTCTGCACATCACCCTTGTTCTTAAAAATGGGCACAAGCACACTTTTCCTGCATTCCTCAGGCATCTACTCACCCGCTAGAATTATTTTGAACAAGCTGGTCAAAAACTCCACAGACACCTCTCCTAGATGCTTCTATACCTCCACAGGAATCTCATCAGGACCAACTGCCTTTCCATTTTTCATCCTCTTTAATGCCTTTCTAACTTCCCCCTTACTAATAATTCCCACTTCCTGGTCCTCTTCTACTCTTCCTTCTCTCTCATTCTACTCATTCATCAACTCCTCAAATGTATTCTTTCCATCTGTCCAGCACACTACTGGCACCAGTCAACAGATTCCCATCTTTGTCCTTAATCACCCTAATCTGCTACACATTCTTCCCATCTCTATCCCGCTGTCTGGCCAACCTGTAGAGATCCTTTTCTCCTTCTTTAGTGTCCAACCTGACATACATGTCATCATATGCCTATTGTTTGGCCTTTGCTACCTCTACCTTTGCCACCTCTACCTTTGCCCTATGTCGCATCTCAATGGATTCCTTTCTCCTCTCCTCGGTCCTCTCAGTGTCCCACTTCTTCTTAGCTAACCTGTTTCCTTGTATGATTTCCTGTACTGTGATGTTCCACCACCAAGTCTCCTCTCCTTTCCTGCCAGAAGATACACCAAGTACTATATTGCCTGTTTCTCTGATCACCTTGGCTGTCGTGGTTCCATCTTCTGGAAGCTCCTCCTGTCCACCGAGAGCCTGTCTCACCTCTTCCCAAAAAGCCGCACAACACCTTTCTTGTCTCAGCTTCCACCACATGGTTCTCTGCTCTGCCTTTGTTTTCTTAATCTTTCTCCCTACCACCGGAGTCATCTTACACACCACCATCCTATGTTGTCTAGCCACACTATCCCCTATCACTACCTTACAGTCTGTAACCTCCTTCAGATTACATCGTCTGCACAAGATGTAATCCACCTGCATGCTTCTACCTCCGCACTTGTAGGTCACCCTATGTTCCTGCCTCTTCTGGAAGAAAGTGTTCAGTATAGCCATTTCCATCCTTTTTGCAAAGTCTATCACCATCTGTCCCTCCAAGCTCCTTTCCTGGCTGCTGTACTTACCCATCACTTCTTCATCACCCCTGTTTCCTTCACCCACATGTCCATTACAATCTGCACCAATCACGGCTCTCTCTCTGTCTGGGATGGTCTAGGGCACATCCTACCTGTGGGGCAAAGCCACTAATCACATTATACATAACACCCTCAATTTCAGTTCAGATTTTTTTTAATTTTTTTGCCTAATCTGATGTGTATCAATGTGAACAGTACAATTCCGATTTGTTTCATATCTGACCCATGCCTCTTTCGTATGTGGATATAAATCGGATACGTATCTGATTTGTATCAGTTTGGCCGCGCTGGTGACGCTCATCCGACCCGTACGTCATCCAGAGGCGGCAAACATCACAATTGTTTGACAAAAAAGAGATGGGACAAAAGCAATGGCGGATGATGGACCAGAAAACAGTCACTGGCAAAAAGAACATGCTTTTTACATTTCGGTTCAGGTTGCACAAAATCCTGGAAATAGCCACAAGTGCATCAGGACTGAGACCTACACGCGGGGCCATGTTTACTTCCATGAACACACGGTGCTTTGTGTTTGTGTACATGCGCAACATACCGTCCTATTTTGTCTGCATGCCAGTCACTTCACAGACGCATTCCGTCCACAGTAGAACTCTCATTTGCTTTTGTATTGTGAACGACAACATTAAAAAAAAATCAGATTTAACAAAAAAATCTGAATTGGGCGTCATGCCCTCACTGTGAACGTAGCCTTAGTTTAAGAGTGTGCATATTTATGCAGTGGGGTTAGGTGTTAAAACACAATTCAATTATGTTATAGTCTTTGTTACAGACACGTTGCTCCCCACACGACAAACAGGTCTGTCTTTTACTTTAGTGAACAGACAATCTGCCTCCCACCTGTCTTGGAATTTAACCGTTTTCCATCTTTCGTTTGGCCATTTTTGGGAAGTGGAAGTGTAAATTTGCTCGAGGAGACTGGTAGCATAGTTGCTAACGACTACAACAGAAAGGGAAGGGGTGGTCGCCGGTCTAGACTGATGGCCCAACACACTAGCAAAGCATTCTGGGATTTGTAATATTAGTGCCGCATGTGCCATATACTGGCGGGTCAGCTCTAATACACATTTGATATGGTCTTGCGGGCCAAATTTTGCCCCTGGGCCTGAGTTTGACATATATGTTGTAGGTGGTCAATTCCACGTTGTTCCCATGTGCTGAAATAAAGGGGTATATTGTTAATTTCGAAATCTGGATTGTGCCAAATTGGGGAGAGCATACTGGGAGCTAATTGAGATCCTGTAGCTTCTAAACTTTTCCACCAAGCCGTTAAGGTGGATGTGATTATTGGGTTCTTGAACATTTATGGCGTTTAAGATTTGTCCAAATGCTTTCACTCACATGTGAATTTATTTATCAGATCCTGATGCACTTGCCTCAAAACAAAAGCTGAAATTCTGATGACTTATCTTATTCATCTTTTGTCAAACACACGTTTTCAGTCTCCAGTAAGAATGAAATACTGTTCCAATACTTTCAGAGGGGAGTGTTGCTGACTTCGTACAGCTGGCGTGGGAACAATTACCACTTAAGCCCCATTTCAAGATTTCCCTGTGATTAAGGGGCAGCCAGACAAGATCGCCCTTTGTATTAAGTCAGTTATATGTAGGGATAGGCTCATATTCTCTCTAACACTAACCTATTGTATAATGTGTTGTTCATATTTCCAGGACTGATGGCTCCAGAGTGACATGCCATGGCTTTAATGATCCCGCCGGTAAAACTCAAATGGTTGGAGCACCTAAACAGCTCATGGATCACAGAGGACAGCGAGTCGATAGCCACCCGAGAAGGTGTTTCTGTCCTGTACTCAAAGCTGTTGGCCAACAAAGAGGTTGTGCTTCTACCCCAGCAGGTGCTTTGTCTAAAGGGTCCCCAACTACCCGACTTTGAGCGTGAGTCGTTGTCCAGCGATGAACAGGAGCACTACTTGGATGCTCTGCTGGGCAGCCAATTGGCTTTGGCCAAGATGGTTTGCTCTGACTCCCCCTTTGCTGCTGCCCTGCGGAAACGCGTCTTGATTCTTCAACGTATATTCTATGCACTTTCCAACAAGTATCATGACAAGGGAAAGGTGAAGCAGCAGCAGCACTCTCCAGAGAACAACTCGGGCTCCAGTGATCTGCACTGTGTCAGTGAGCGGCCCCGCTCTAGCACTGATGCACTCATTGAGATGGGTGTTCGCACAGGCCTCAGCCTTCTGTTTGCGCTGCTGCGACAGAGCTGGATGATGCCTCCTCCTCCCAGCCCATGTGGGGGAGCTGGCGGAAACTTAAACTTGTGTAATGATGTCATTCGTACGGCCATTGATGTAGTTAGTTCCCTGCCACCCCTTTCTCTGGCCAATGAGAGTAAGATCCCACCAATGGGCCTGGACTGTCTGGCCCAGGTCACAACGTTTCTGAAGGGAGTTACTATGCCAAACTCTGGGGCAGATATCTTAGGGCGACGGTTGGCCTCAGAGTTACTGCTAGGACTCGCCTCCCAGAGGGGTTCCCTTCGCTACTTGCTTGAATGGATTGAGATGGCACTGGCAGCATCAGCTGTGGTTAGTACTATGGAAGATAGGAATGTGCTACAGAGCCAAGAGGGCCTCATTGGCTATGATTGTTTCATGAACATCCTAATGCAGATGAGACGCTCATTGGTAAGTAAATAAATAGGTAAATCAAATGTTTTGTGGCTTTAATGTTATAAATCCTCTACTGATAAGCATTAAAGGGGGTGTTTACAATAATACAAAATGTTTTGTCATTTGTTAAAACAGTCATTATGACTTGACAATAGTACATATGATCTGGGAAAAAAATCTGCCATCTCTTGCCTCATCTTGTGCCTGGACATGTCAGAAACCACTGCACCCAAAGAAAAACAGCCAGAGACAGAAGGCGTGGCTTGTGTATGTGTCAGTTATTTGTCACACACTCGTGGGTGGGTACACTGATTGCGGGCACACTCCTGCTGCCTCGCAAATAATTAATCACTTTACACACAGTTTAACCTCAATTACCAATTAGGTGCTTTTCTGGGGTAACGGTGAAAAAAATCAGCATGAGGCTGGTGGGCTGTGACAGTGATGAGTGCCCGCAAGCGCGTAAAAAATTATTGACGCCTCATAAATTGCACCTTATGTCTATGTCTGATTTTGCCCGGGTATGGTGGTTTCTTGTACAGCCCCAATTTCAATGAAGTTGGGACGTTGTGTTAAACATAAATAAAAACAGAATACAATTATTTGCAAATTATGTTCAACCTATATTTAATTGAATACACTAAAGGCATTTGATGTTCAAACTGATAAACTTTATTGGTTTTAGCAAATAATCATTAACTTAGAATTGTATGGCTGCAACACGTTTCAAAAAAGCTGGAACAGGGTACCACTGTGTTACATCATCTTTTCTTTTAACAACATTCAATAAACGTTTGGGCGCTGAGGACTCTTAATTGTTGAAGCTTTGTAGGTGGAATTGTTTCCCATTCTTGCTTGCTGTACAGCTTCAGCTGTTCAACAGTCCGGGGTCTCCGTTGTCGTATTTTACACTTCATTATGCGCCACACATTTTCAATGAGAGAGAGGTCAGTCCAGTCTAGTACCCGCACTCTTTTACTACGAAGCCACGCTGTTGTAACACGTGCAGAATGTGGTTTGGCATTGTCTTGCTGAAATAAGCAGGGACGTCCATGAAAAAGACGTTGCTTGGATGCCAGCATATGTTTCTCCAAAACCTATATGTACCTTTCAGCATTAATGGTGCCTTCACAGATGTGTAAGTTACCCATGCCATACGCACTAACACCACCCCCATACCATCACAGATGCTAGCTTTTGAACTTTGCGTCCATAACAGTCCGGATGGTTCTTTTCCTCTGTGACCCGGAGGAATCGATGTCCACAATTTCACAAAACAATTTGAAATGTGGACTCGTCGGACCACAGAACACTTTTCCACTTTGCATCAGTTCATCTTAGATGAGCTTGGGCCCAGAGAAGCCGGTGACGTTTCTGGGTGTTATTGATAAATGGCTTTTGCTTTGCATAGTAGAGTTTCAAGTTGCACTTACGGATGTAGTCCTGAATTGTATTTACGAACATTGGTTTTCTGAAGTGTTCCTGAGCCCATGTGGTGATATCCTTTACATATTGTCGGTTTTTGATGCAGTGGGGATCAAAGGTCACGGGCATTCAATGTTGGTTTTCTGGCTTGCCACTTACATGCAATGATTTCTCCAGATTCTCTGAACCTTTTGATGATGATATGGACCGTAGACGATGAAATCCCCAAGTTCCTTGCAATTGTACGCTGAGGAACATTGTCCTTAAACTGTTCGACTATTTTCTCATGAACATGTTCACAACCTCGCCCCATCTTTGCTTGTGAATGACTGAGCAATTCAGGGAAGCTCATTTTATACCCGATCATGGCACCCACCTGTTCCCAATTAGCCTGTTCACCTGTGGGATGTTCCAAACAGGTGTTTGATGAGCATTCCTCAACTTTCTGCAACGTGTTGCAGCCATAAAATTCTAAGTTAATGATTATTTGCTAAAAACAATAAACCTTATCAGTTTGAACATTAGATATCTTGTCTTTGTAGTGTATTCAATTCAATATAGGTTGAACATGTTTTGCAAATCATTGTATTCTGTTTTTATTTATGTTTAACACAACGTCCCAACTTCATTGGAATTGGGGTTGTATATCAAATGAGGGGCACAAGATAAGACCAGAGACGGCTAATTTTTTCACACTACTACTGCTACTACTGTTAAATCATGATGACTGTTTTAACAAATATGACAAAAAAAAAATGCAAACTCCCCTTTTTTTTTTTTTACCTTGCTACGCTCCATATAATCAAAACTTGTCATCTGGGAATTTGATCTTTCAGGGCTCTTCAGGAGATCGCAGTCAATGGAGGGAACCCACACAGAACCCTGATGGCCTATGTTCATTGTATGAGGCAGCGCTCTGTCTTTTTGAAGAAGTAAGAAAATAATGTTTTTTTTTCTAGTTCACCTGTCACGCTGCATATGCAGTATATTAATGCATTTCGCTTTTTCGATTAATGAACAAAATCACTATGCAGGTTACTCTGGAAATCTTAAACATGACATTCACCTAATTGTAAGGTTTTCCTCCAGGTATGTCGAATGGCATCTGACTACTCCCGCACCTGTGTCAGTCCAGACAGCATCCAGACGGGTGAAGCACCTGTAGTATCTGAAACCTGTGAGGTGTATGTGTGGGGAAGTAACAGCAGCCATCAACTAGTGGAAGGTACCCAGGAGAAAATCCTGCAACCTAAGTTGGCCCCCAGCTTTGCTGATGCACAGACGGTAAGACTACATGTCTGCTCTGGTGCATTTAGTGCAGTGGTACCCTGACTTAGGAGTTTTATTTGGTTCATGGCCACGTCGAGCTCTCCTGTACCTCTCCCGCCTCCTTTGCAGCTCCGGCGTTGGGTAGGGGTCTGTGTCTGTCTTTGGCGGGGTTACTCACTCGCTTCACCATAATGTGGGGCTCTGTTCCATGCAGTGAGTAAAGGCTGTGTTGTGGTCATAGGAATAAAACCATTTCCCCCTGTACTGTGAAGCAGAGAGTTTACGGTTCTTCAGAAGAAACAATTCCATATAAACAATGTGGCGGCATGCGCCCAGCCCCACCAGCCAGAGCTTATCAGATGCCACCACTTAGGGCTTTCCAGTAGCATAATCACTTGCCTTTTTCACTTCTGGCTAATTTACAGGTAAACTGTCTGTCCGTCCGTCCGTTTGCTTGTCTGTCCGAAGTCAAGATACCACTGTAGTTGTTTACATGCATGTTGACGTGGATCTTTCAGGTATTCAGTGAACTTAAATGCGGTGATAGCTGGTATGGGTTACTTGAGAGCGTACCCAAAAAAATTTATATCGGCACTTAATCAATATTGGGTTATTAATTCAGCCGAAAAAAAGGTGTCCTGAGTTTAGGTAAAGATGGTCAAAGTGCAGAACAGGCAAAACTCAGATTTTTACTCCCTATGCTGTTGTATTTAGGACATGAGGGAAATACCACTGATTACCTACAGTTTGAAACACTTCATCTTTCTATTTTATCTTCATGGTAAATACATTTACAGCAATTTCCTTACTTCAACAGATTGAGGCAGGCCAGTACTGCACTTTTGTAATCTCTTCTGATGGCTCTGTGCGGGCATGTGGGAAGGGAAGCTATGGCCGCCTAGGCCTCGGGGACTCCAACAACCAATCCACACTCAAGAAGCTGACATTTGAACCCCACCGTGCCATCAAGAAGGTGTCGTCGTCTAAGGGCTCAGATGGCCACACACTGGCCTTCACTACGGAGGGTGAAGTGTTCAGCTGGGGTGACGGTGATTATGGGAAGCTGGGTCATGGGAACAGCTCGACACAGAAATACCCTAAACTTATCCAAGGGCCGCTACAAGGAAAGGTAGGCCTTCAACCAGTTTACTTCAATTTCAAGTGCAAATTTAATCAGATTAGATATTGGACTTCCCATCCTGCCTTTCCCCTTCGCCAGCTCCTGGATTCTCGCATGGATTCAAATATGATTACATAATTGATACGACATAAAATTACAGAATACATTTTTGTGTTGCTTTTAGCTGCGCTCTATAATTGCTTCTATAATATAAAACAAATAAAAGGGAGACAACTTGTCGATTAACAGCATTGATAAAGATACTATATGTAAAGATTATTATTTTATTTATTTATTTTTTACATCAGGTGGTGGTATGTGTATCTGCTGGCTACAGACACAGTGCTGCTGTCAGCGAGGATGGAGAGCTGTATACGTGGGGGGAAGGTGATTTTGGAAGATTGGGTAAGTCATTTATCTAAAGCGCACATTAAGATAATCTGGTCAATTTTGAGCCCAATTTTCTGCTCCCAACAACTGCTGTGCTGGTCTTTCTGAGTACATCACACACATAAGACCAGCAAAGACACACATGGCCATTTTCTATTGTCGCGTGGGGTATTGCCGGAATTCATATCCTAGTATCAACGTGACAAGTGGCTGCTATCTTCGTGGAACTTTCTAAAAAAAAAAAAAACATGGAATGTTGAGAACTTCAATTGCCGCTAAAATCCTCTAAAACAAATTCATCAAAAAACAATTATGACTAAAGTACGTGACCTATTCTACTGCCCATAATGTTCAAATTGCGCTATTTATTAAGTCAACTTTTAGGGCAAGTAGTGACACAGAAATATCACAGTATTTTTTTTAGGGGCTCAGTTTAGAGAACACAACAATTTTGGCCCGCATGAGCTCAATAGTGGATATTTTTGACTGAAACTTGGCAGCTAATCAGTAAAGGGGTTCACTGAGAAGCAAACAAAAGGAAAAGATAGACTGTAGCTGTGGAAATCCATACGAGGACACCAAAGATATTGTAAAATGTGTTTGTTCTGGGTGAGTACGGACATTCCACGCACGGTTTAGTATATTCCCTTAAACTCATAGCAGCCGTTAATATAAAAAAAGTCAAGCATCATTGAGTTTTCAGGCCGTAATTGAAAGTAGAAACGAGTGCTCGAGTTAAATAAAATAAACACTGATTCCCTTAAAAATTATCGTAGTGATCAATCTAGTTTCTGTAACTTAGTAGTATGTTTGCCTCTTCCACAAAGCACAAAATCCTCTTATAAATATAAATAATATATATAAAATATAAGAATTGTTACGGCACCGTAACTGTAGCACCAAACTTCATCGTTGCACACAATAGTAGCTTTATAGGGAGGTGCATAACAATTTCAGCCAAATCCATCCAGTAGTTCCTGAGAAATAGCATTATGAATGCAATCATGTAATTCTATTGTAAAACTCCTTTTACCATGGCAAACAATGCGGACATTTTCAACATTTTCTATAGCGTTAAAAGGACGTTATGGGTTCATATATTAGGTCCACATTTGAATAGCTTAGCTTCATTATTTTCCTTTTGGGAAAAAAAATAGACCAAAGCCTTGACTTTTTGTCAATGTATGCTAATTAAAGTCTTTAAATGAGCATCATAATAGGAAATAAGTTCAAAATCGAATTCAACATAGCCAATTACTTTTGTGTGGGAAATTTTGTTTAGATATGTTGTTATACGGTTTTAGTCTAATTTGATGGCGGTTTTTTTTACCGGATTTTCTATCGGGGATATCACACAAAATCGTTCCCCACAAAGGCTGTTTTTTCTTACACAAAAAGCTCAATTTATTCGAAACCCATCATCCGATATTTTTATTTATTTATTTATTTTTATTTTTATAAATTCTTGCTGTGTTGTACTCAGGTTGAAGTGGCCATTCCAACCACACTTTCCATTTTGACAGATTGTCATTTTTTGGAAACCTGGTCAAATTGCTAGTATTAATCTTTTACAATTTTTAGACTTTCCTCTTAAAGGTATGCTCTTAAAGGTCCCCTTCCATCAGAATCCATTTTTTGTACTGCTTTATATATAACAAAATAAGTCAGTGACATGGTTTTAGGTTGACAATGTGGTTTGTCGATTGAATGCAATAGCCGTTGAACACCAAAACCGCTTGCAAACGACTTTGGGACCCACCAACTCAGCTGAACAGCAACATGACATTTCTGGGCTTTAAGCAAGCGAGGCACAGCCATACAAATACAGTCTATAAGTATACCTATGTTGAGTTTTACAACCATACTTGTAACTGTGGTGGATGAAATAGCGAAGCTTGCATTTATTGTCGTCACCGATGATCCTCACGGCAAGTTCAGTTTACATGAATGGGAGTGGATGACTAGCTCAGAATATCCCCTCTTTTTATTTTCACCCACTTCCCCTCTCAGCTCATGTTTTCTATTAGTCGGCCAACAATCCAACTCTTGGTGTATTGTGCTTCTCAATTATTTACACACACTGAACGCGCATTTGCTTCATTTGCACCGCATTTGATATTCTTCTCCCATCTCGGTCCTCAATAGCAGGTCATCGGTGCGCTCGCGGCCACAGCAACGCCCGTCCCCCCGGGACTGCTCACAGCACGAGAGTCTTCTGTGAGTGACCACAGCGACGCCCGTCCCCCGTGGCCACTCACAGCACTCTCTCGCCTGACACACATTATATCGAGGTTCCACTGTATTTCAATTCGGCTCGTGTTGAGTACATGCCACAAACCTAGCTAAGTAGAGATAAAGTTAGAAATATCTGTGTAGAAATAAGGAAATAAATTCGTCGAAGCAACGACGCCTGCGTTACTGCTGGTTTAGTGTGATTTGATGCTTAGAGCTATTTTGTCTCGTAAAGGGCACCACATCACTTTTTCTATGTATAAAATTTAGGAGAAAGCGACGACAAACCTTTTATCAGTCTCATAATGTAAAGGTTACTACATTTTATGAAATACGAGTCCTGGATGACAGAGGTCTCCTTGTTAAACTCAAAACACACACAAAGCACAACAAAGAGTGTAATTTTATAAAATATTTCATGAAATCTACGAGGGATCTCTAGGGAAACACACAGAGGCTAACTACCGGAAGAAAATATGACTAATTGTGAAAGAAAAGTTGGCCTACCAAAAGGTAAATAGAACACCATGTTGCTGGAATAAAGTTGAAAACGTGAGCGTTAAATGCATTCATTCCGAACGAGAAAGAGAGGACAAAGTTGGGATTTTGTGTGACGCTAGTAATTTCCCCGAAATTATTAATAAGCACGAAGGTAGTACATCATAGCAACACTTGTTGTGGTACTCACGACCATAGATCGGGGGGGTGGGGTGGGTGGGTGGTCGTTCTCCGGACATCTCAGGAGGAAAACGAAGCAGGTTTAGTTGTAGAAAAATGTGGAAAGAAAAATAAGACAAAAACAAAAGAGCCGGAATAAGAAAAATTGTTGTCTCCTCGTGGTGCGTCCGTAACGTTCCTGCCGATTGAACTGGTGGCAGGCCAAGCTCCTGCTCTCAGCAGTGTACGTGCGTGACCGGTACGTGATGCAGGTCGTTGCTTGCTGAGGCTAACCAACCGATCGCGGCTGGGGAAAGCGATCGAAGCCGCATGACTGGCTTCCTCGATCGAAAACGCCGCCGGCTAAGTTGAGGCAGGTGTTCGCGCACATGGTGGCGCCGGAGGACAAAAGAAAAGGAAGGGGGAGGGCCAGACACAGAAGAGGGCTAGACAAGAAAGAGGGAGGAGGCGGGAGTCAGAGGTTAAATTCCCAGGGGGCATGTCTGAGAGGATGGAGGACCGGACAAGACCACGCCCATCGACTCAAGTTTAGTCTACGAACTTTGCCGTAAAAGATCAAGCATATAGCATGACTGTTTAAACTTTAGTCTTGGCAAATCAACTGCTTATGGTTCAAGCACATTTCATGCTGCTTGGCTTCAAACCAAGACAAACAGTTCTCAAAGTCTCCCAGCTGCACCTGTAAAGTTGACACACAGACATCAAGGAATATTTGGAATATTTCTGCAGAGTTTGTGAAATATCAAAACGGACATTTTATCTTCAGTTAAAAACAACTGAATGGAAGTTCACTGTTGCAGTACTCTCAAATGGCAGTGGGTGGAGCCTTGGGTGCATGTTTTAATATTTAGGAAATAGTTCATTGCTGTATTTGCATTCCATTGATCTGTCCCAACTTGGTCTCCCGGAGAATCTACCTTTTGGCTGCTGTCAGTTCAAACGAAGAAAAGGACTCTTTACTGACTGTAAACCAAGATTTCGAGGGGACCTGCGAATTAATTTAGGGTCCACTTGACATACGCCTGGTGTCGTTTTAGTGGCCGTCTTACAGCAGGGCCGCAGGGAAGAATGCAGTTTCTCAAGTTGTGGGGGAGGTTTTGGCAACTGGGTCAGAGTCACAACATCTGAGTACAGTGTAAATTGTTACTTTATTTTAAGTTGACCATACATCATGTTTTACAGGACTGGGATTGAGACAATTTCCACTGAGAGTCGAGCTTTATAAAACTCGCGACAAGTAAGGCCAGAGTTGTGTGCTCCCAGCGCTTCCCAGCCTTACAAATGTACAACAAAACATATGCGGTAACTATACAGCTAGTGTTTTAGGTGAGAAGCATGAATTCCATGTCGGGCTTGTAAGATTCATTTGCTTTGCCGAGTTGTAGACTCGACTTCAGGAAGAGGGAGTGAATAAAAAGTGGAGGGGAGGGATCTATGACATTATGAATCTGAGTGGGTCGTGTCGCCCCCGCCCCCGGTACTATCTGCACCCTTGTTGGTGGCACCTCCTCACCCGACGGAGGAGGAGGCCGCTCCGCAAATACCGAATTTCTCCAGCTCGTGAGCGCGCCGCCACGGCAAGGGGACTGCACGCATGCGTGCGCGCCTGTTGGCTGTTCATAACGAGACGCTGTCTCCAGAAAGGTGGAGATTGACTAAAGCAGTAAAAAAGACACCGATTTTTAACTTCCATGTCTTATATCATACATGCAAATCAGTCGCCTTTCGGCGAAATTAGCTGTTTTGAAATCAAAATAGGCCATTTACGTGAATCTTATAGATCCGATGAGTTTTTCCTGGGGGGTGGGGGGGGGGGGGGTCACCGAGGTCATAGGCTGTTTTGTACTCCTTGAACGCTGGCAGCGAGAGCCATTCCACACATCCACCATCCACACACAGATGTAATTGTGAATATTACTCCGTGGCGGACTAATATGCAGCCTGAAGTTCCGCCTTCACACTAGATAAGCCTGCCCCGCTGATCGTTGTGCGTAGGTGGCGGCCATGTTGGGAAGGTCGTCGTTACGATGAAGGCAACGGCACCATACTCTTGTTTACATTTAGATGAACAAAAACAACAGCTTTCATGTATTGTAGTATTTGTCCGGCACTGTCTGCCCAAACGTGGATATTTCAGCTCACTTATAACTTGAGAAAACACTGTGCAGAGGTTTTTTTTGTAGTTTTGACTGTGCATACACACACAGCAACATCAGAATTTGCACATTCACATTTTATTTTGTAATTTTTGTTTTTTTTAATTGATGTTCATGCTGTGGTTAAAAAATTAATAAATCAGAAGTTACTCACTATTTTGTACTTGAGTAATAATTTCACTGTTGACTTTTTACTCTTAAGTAATTTTTTGGAGGACTACTTTTTACTTTTACTCCCATTATTGTCAAGTAACAGTACTCTTATTTGAGGACATTTTGGCAACTCTACCCGCCTCTGCAGCAGACATCCTCTATTGCTACTCTTACACTGAAGCACCGTTTTTGCTCATCAAATCAGCCAGTGTCTGGTCTTTTTTATTTTCGCGTTGAGGTGCTGCGGGTCGTGCCCCTGGTTGTGGTCCCAGCGGAACTGCGAAGCACGCGTAAAATCGGCGACAAGAGTTGATCCGCTAGTACATCTTGTATTAATTACAAAACGCGGCTACAATTATCGAATTAGTTTACGGATATGAATGTTAAATGTATTAAGCGACAGAGCGATGTTAAGGATTATGTCACAACACAGAATGAACTAACTTCAAATTCAGAAATGGCCAATAAAAACAGAAAAATACTGTACTTAATATTTTCCTGGAGGATGAATTTGGGATTAGCCTTTGAAGTTGGTAATAGTGAAAAATGAAGTGAAAGAGACTGATTTTAGTCAAGTCTTTTCCAGAATGAGAGTGCTTAAAGAGGAGGATGCTATTCATGTGGCACAGCTTGAAGCAGGCAACAGGTGCAGATGGTGATGGGCCAGGCTCAAATTGGAGGCCAAAACAAAAGAGAAAAGAAATGAGGCAAATTTAATTATCTTAAATTTGTACATCAACATGTACTTGAGCGCTGTAAATAAATGTTTTTCCGTGTGAAGAGTCTTTCAACAAGATTTAACAGTGAGTTTATGGGACTGTTTGACCATTATTCCTGGAGCATATTTGTGAGGTCACACAATGATGTTGGATGAAAAAGGCTCACTGTCCACTCAAAGTCAACCCAAAGGTGTTCTGTCGGGTTGAGGGCAGGACTCTGTGCAGCCAAGACAAGTTCATCCATACCAAATTCTCTCATCCATGTCTTTATGAACCTTACTTTGTGCACTGGTGTACAAACAAGTTGGCACAGGAAGGAGTAATTCCCAAACTGTTTGACTATTCAAAATCTCTTGATATGCTGAAACATTCAGAGTTCCTTGAACTGGAGCTCAGCGGCTAATGTTTTGGACATTTCCAACTTTGTAGAAACAGTTCTGAGATGACCTCTTCCTGTTCCAACATGACTGTGCATCAGTGCACAAAGCAAGCTTCATAAGGACACGGCTGAGAGAGTATGATGTGGATTAACTTGAATGACCTCAACCCGATAGAACACCTTTAGGATGAATTAGAGCAGAGACTGAGAGCCAGGCCTTCTCGTCCAACATCAGTGTGCAACCTCACAAATATGCTCCAGGAAGAATGGGCAAAAATTCCCACAAACTCACTCATAAACCATGTTGAAAGTTGTAGTTGTTATACTGTAGCTGCAAAGGGTAGACCAACATCATATTAAACCCTTTGGATTTAGAATGGGATATCACTTAAAATCCTATGTGAGTCAAGTGAATAATTTTGGCAATATAGTGTATTTAAAAAAAAAAAATATATATATTTTTTTTTAGGATCATGATCTGTTCTGTTCCATTTTAGAATCATTTACTTTTGCTCCGATGTTTTGCAGTGCTGCACCTTATGGTGCAGTGTTTTCATTTTACACATTTTGGGGAAACCAGAATATGGTTTTCAAAGAATTTGTTCAAAAGGAATAGCTGCTTTAGCTTCTGGTTTTATGCATTTAACTTACTAGCTTGACAAGCAGAAATGACATCATCACGAGCGAGGTATACAGAATCACTGTTTAATGCTTTTTATCCAGTCAGACAAACCTGTATTGCTTTAAAATACTGCTCATACTGTAAAGTCTTTCTTGCGGAGTTCCCTTTATTTAGAGATTTATACTGATGCTAGAATGGAACTGTGTGCATGAAAATATGAAGGTTTTGATGGCTCGATAAACTGTTGAATATTGTCTCATCATCATCTAATAGATTTTGACTGTACCTGTGGAACAGTGATGTTTTAGAATAAAAGTAGGACTTTAACGAGATGATCAAACCCATGGATAAATAGTTTTTGTGCATATACAATATTATTGTATGCCATCAATAGTGGGGGAAGAGAATGGTGCTTTCCTTGCATAAACCGTCTGTCATGTTGTGTTTTTGAAATGCAGGTCATGGTGACAGCAACAGTCGAAACATTCCCACCTTGGTCAAAGACATAAGCAATGTGGGAGAAGTGTCATGTGGTAGCTCTCATACTATTGCACTGTCAAAGGATGGACGTACCGTGTGGTCTTTTGGAGGAGGAGACAATGGTGTGTAAACCCTTTTAGACAATTGGTTTCTGGAAACCACCTTTGGATGAGGCATATAGTTATAAACCTGTTGTTTTACTACCTCATAATGCTAAGGGGAATACTTGTCAATGTATTGAAAAGTCTGGTTTTATACATACCTATTGAAACAGAAACATTGTCAGTATGAACATCTCTGTACTTCAATAATTACAAATCTTTTTTCCTTCTGTATCATTTTCAGTTTGTTTTCAACAATAGCTTTGTGGCTGATTGCAATCTCATGGTCACTCTAAATGCATTTTCTAAAAGTAAAAACAAAATTGTTTTTTGGCAGGCAAACTTGGTCATGGTGATACTAATCGAGTTTACAAACCAAAAGTAGTGGAAGGCCTACAAGGGATGTTCATCAGAAAAGTGTGTGCTGGAAGCCAGTCGTCTCTTGCCTTAACTTCAACTGGACAGGTAATGTGGACATAGAGTGGGGTAATACAGTACCTTGCAAAAGGTTTCACCCCCTTTTGGCTTTTTACACATTTTGTTTAGCTGAGCTTTATTTGATATATCTGCAATGAACACCCATATATGTGTGTATATGTATATATATGGATATGTATGTATATGTATATGGATATGTATGTATATGTATGTATATATATATGTATATGG